>NC_056725.1:887582507-887682507 GCF_019279795.1 Protopterus annectens
AGTCTGTCCAACACCTTCATGACATGCTGAAGATGTTCTTGCCAGGAATGGCTGTAGATGGTAATATCATCCAGGTAAGCAAGGTCAAAATCTCCTGCTCCTGCTAGGATATGATTTACCAGCCTCTGGAAAGTTGCTGGGGCATTTATCAACCCAAAAGGCATCTTTATGAACTCACACAAGTCAAAAGAAGTCAAAATGGCTGACTTCTCTTTAGCATTGGGAGTCAAGGGTACCTGCCAGTAGCCCTTGGTAAGATCAGTAGTGGTAAGATACTTACCCTACCCAGCTGCTCTATAGCTTCATCTGTCCTAGGCATGGGATAAGCATCTGACTCTGTGTGACTATTTACTTTCCTGTAGTCCACACAGAACCTGGTGTTGCCATTGTTTTTTTGGTACCAGCACCACTGAGAAGGCCCAGGGACTGCTGGACTACTGGATTACCCCCCCCCCCATTCCAACATTTCCTGTATTTCCTCCCTCAGAGTCTGCTTGATTCTTTCCAGCACCCTATAAGAGACCTGCTTAATAGGCCTTTTGGGGCCTGTATCCACGTGGTGCTGTACCAGGTGGGTACACCTGGTTTCTCAGTGAATATGTCCCAAAACTCCTGTAACACTGCTCATATTTCTCAAACCTGGGTAGGGGATAAATCCTGTGATACTGCTAGCCCATCCACCGAGGTGTCAGTCTAAGCCTCAGTGAGAAGATCAGCCCCACAGATCCCCCACAGACTCTTCCTTCCATCCACTGCAAATACTTAGCACAAGGCCCTCTCTATCATGGTAAGGTTTCATTATATTATCAGAATACAATTTGTGCCCCTGCCTCCTGCTTAGCAGTTCTACCAAGTAGTTAACATCACTGACCTTCCTTGCCACTTTGAAGGGTGTCCCAAGCTGCCCACAACTTCTTGTGTCTGACAGGAATGAAAACTATAACCTACTGCCCTACAGCATACTCTCTAGCTCAATCATTCCTGTCATACCAGACCTTTGTCTCCTGCTGGGCATCTGCCAGGTTCTCCTGGACCAAGCCCATGAGTTCCCTGAGCTTTGTCCTCAAGTCTAGGATATATACCATAACAGACTCCTTGTGGGATTCACACTCACCCTCCCACTTATCACAAATCAAATTTAAAGGTACCCTCACCCTATGCCCATACCTTAACTCAAAGGAAGGAAAACATGTGGATTCCTGGGGCATGTCCCTGTAAGCAAATAACAGATGGGGCAAATATTTCTCCCACTCCCTCTTGCACTTGCCTGCAAATGCCTGTAGCATGGTCTTAAGTGTAGAGTTTAACTTCCACACCAGACCATTAGTCTGGTAGTGGTAGGGAGTGGTCTTTAGGTGCTTCACCCCACAGTGCTCCCACAGACAAGCCAGCAGGTCTGTCAGAAATTGGCACCTCTGGCAGTCAGTATTTCTTTGTGGAAACCTACCCTGCTGAAAATCTCTTACAAAGAAATTGCCATCTTTTCTGCTTTGGAGGACAGAACCACCGCCTCAGGGTATCTGGTAGCATAAACTACTTCCACTAGGCTATACTTCTTTCCTGTGTAAATTGGACTACTCAGAAGCCCCACAATATCCATGTCTACCCTCTGAAATGGCTCCATAAACACAGGCAAAAGAATAAAGGAGGTTTGACCTTGTCTTCTCCCTTGCCTACCTTTTGGCACAGTTCAAAGTTCTTGCAGTACCCTGCTACATCCTTGGAAATTCCAGCCCAATAAATGTTCTGCATAATACATCTCTTGGTACACTTTATACCCATATGACCTGCAAAGGGAATATCATGGGCTATGGCAAGAAGTGCCACATGGTAGGCTCTGGCACTACCAACTGCTGTATTCTCTCAGAGTCTAGCCCTCTATCAGGGGTCCACTCTCTGTACAGTAACCCTTTGTCCCAGTATACAGATTCTCCTTTTACTTGAGAATCTGGTGCCTCTCTGGCTACCTCCCTCAAGCCCTGTAATGTAGGGTCTGACAGCTGAGCCTGTCTCAACTCTCTCTTTGTAACCCTTCTCTGCTCCCCTTCCACAGGAAGCCTGGTATACTCTGGCAGCAGTCCTTCTCTGACAGCCGGGTACTACTACCACTCCTCACCTCTGCCCTTGCAGTCACTCTGCCCAAGGAAACATCAGTACCCGCAACAGCTTTGGCTCACCTTAATTCTCACTGCTACAGGGTAGCTCCCTCCCTGAAGTAGCCCCCACACCAGTAGTGACTTCAAGTGTGCAGTCTGCCTGGATTCCTACAGGCTACTGGACCCACATGCCTGTCTCCAAGCCTGACTGGGTGTAACTGCATCCACACAAGATACTGCATTATCAAAATCATTCCCTATCAGGACATCTGCATGGATATCCACAAACACACCTACTTGCTTGATTCCTTTTCCACCCTCCTTGTCAAAGTGAACCTAGCCAAAGGTATTTGGAATGGGGTCCTACCTAAAGCTTTGACTGGAGTAGACTGCCCAAGCAAGTAGTGCTCCTCATTAACCATTGCAGGCTTTGCATTGGTTAAGTCAAAGGTTGTGACTCTCTTAGCAGTAGTTTGTTTCCCATCTAAGACAAGCTATAACCTGTTGTAGTAGCTTGGTACCCTTGTTGTCTCAAGACAACTTACTGCTGGCATTCTGTCATTCCCACTTACTGGCTCCCCAACCTCTTGTCCTTCACTTTGCCTCCATGGACATCTATATGCTACATGGCCCCACTGGTTCCATGTAAAACATTTAACCCACAGCCCTGGCCATATATCTGAAATAGTGGTTTCCCCTGGTATAGACAGACTTGTTTGGGGTGGTTTAGGCTCCCAGAATGGGTTATCCTAGTCCCATGAGCAGCACTGTGCATCCCTTTTCTGTGCAGTGATGTCCTGCTTGCTAGGTATAGGTCTCCCTTTTTCCCCAACTCATTTGTGGTATTACGTTCCCTACCTGCTAACAAGATTTTCATGTCCTTAGGTAATGTACTAAGGGCTTGCTCTGTCACCAAAAAGTCTGCCAGATCTTCAAAAGTGTTGGCCTGACACACACTCACCCATCTTTGAAAATAAGTGCTTAACTCAGCAATATATTCACACACACTTTCATATGCCCTGAGTCTGTGCTCATGAAACTTTTTTATATAAGCTTCAGGTGGTTAACTTAAAACACTCTTATTCTTCTTCTTCTTTCAACTTTTCCCGGTTAGTGGTCGCCACAGCAGATCACCTGTCCACTCATGATTGGCAGTGGAGTTTTACGGTTTCGAGTTGCCTGCCCGGCACCCAACCTTCCACAGAAGGCACACACACACACACGCACACACTCACACCAATGGCCAATTTAGAGTGTCCAATGCACCTGCAGCATGTCTTTGGGATGTGGGAGGAAACTGGAGCACCCGGAGGAAACCCACATGACCACAGGTAGGGCATGCAGACTCCGCACAGAAGGCACCCCAGCCAAGGATCGAACTGGAGAACCTCTTGCTGTGAGGTTAACTTAAAACACTTTAACAAGCAATTTTAACAGTATTATAATTTTAATCAATCAGTATCAGACAATTTAGAAATAGGAGTTACACCTTTACCATGGAGTAAGGGTGTCAGGAAGCATTCCCAGAGCCTTTGGTCAACATTATACTGTTTACATACCCTTTCAAACATATGAATGAAACTATAAAAATTATCACCCTCTGTAAATTGTGGAAGAAATTTACTGACTTTTTTTGCTTCTGGGGTTCAGTTATGCCCTTCCCCATTAGCTCCATGACCCTGGGAAAGAGTCAGCATCTCCTTTTCATATCGCCTCTGACTCTCATTTTCCTCACCTTCCAACATACCTCTCAAGTGTACCTCTTTATAAGGAACGTACCTCATTTGGAGTCTTAAAAAGTTCATGCTCCATGATGTTCCACATTGCAAGGGTCTGTCACACATTCAGTGTTAGGAATTTTTTAAGTGAAATCTATAGTAAATAGAAATGAATTGCATTAATTCATTAAAATATCTTCTTTATAAGTAAAACCCGCATATTTTAACCACCCTATGACCTTCCTAGTTGAAGTTGTTCGTAAGCCATTAGAATGTGTTCCACATTTTGTCCATTTGTTACACAATATGAGGGCTAGTGTTCCTCATTTTGGAGATGGAAGGTTGAGAGCTATGCCTTCCAGATGTCTCAGTCTATCTGTTGCTTCTAATTCCATTTGTTTCTCCTGCAAGAGTATCTCCTTTTCTTTAGATTGCAGATGCTGCATTCTTTCTGTTGATTCTATTTCCAAATTTTTGGCCTCCAGTTCAAGTCTCTTTAACTCCATATGGATTTTTTACTTCCTCTGTGGAAAAGTTGAACTGTGCGTTCTCTGAGAACTGTATATCCCCAAGGCCAGTCTGGTTGTTTTCCTGGTTGCTTGTCTGTGATGCAGTTGTGGCTAAGGCTGCAGTAATTTCTGCTTTAGTCAGGTTGGCTCACACCAATCCTTTGTTTTGGCACATCTCAGCCAACTGGCTCCTTGTCAGCTTGCCATACTCCTCTGCTGATATCCATGCCTGCTCTCCTTGGCTATCTAAGTTAACAAAAATAAATAAATAAATACAACTATTGTGGTATTAAACTCTGAATGTTCACCATGTGGCTTATTAAGAGTACAAATACCTTCTTTATTGACCACTGTTTGCAGGTTACATAAATTCAATATCCATTTCACTGAATTCCAATATATATGGATATTCCACCACTGCCAACCAATAAATGTGACACCCTAACACCGGACCAGCAATCTAGGAGCCTCAATCCTCACTACTTGCACCAGTGCGCGATGTACACTGGGAGGATGGCAAGTTACACACACACTATTTTTAGATGCAGCTCTCTGCATCAAGTGCAATTAAGTGCAAACAGAGGCCACAGTCAGTTGGGGGTTGGTTTCTCCCTCTTTCACCAGATCCCCAATAAGACTCTCCACTGGCTCAGCCATATAGTCGAGATCTCAGCTGAATGGTCAAGTCAAGACCTCCAGCACCTTCTCTGTCTAACCAGTGCTTTGTGTCCCTGCCCAAGTAGCTGACATACACATTCTTTCAGGTTTGATTTACACACACAACACACACACACACACACACACACACACACACACACACACACACACACACACACACACACACACACACACACACACACTGGAAAGTCTGGCACATGTTTACTAGCTATGCCCCCTTTTGCCCAGACTATAAGATAGTTATCACTGCCACCAGCCATTCCTTATCAGATACTTTAAGGCCCTTAACAAAGGGTGACTGATTGTATTGTGTAATGTTACTATTAATGCAAATGGTAGTTTGACCAAGAGCAAAGCTATTAGTAGTGGCCTACAGTGTCACCAAATAAATATGAAAGTACTCTCAGAATTTAAATATCTCCAGATAGATCATCTGCGATTAAATGTTTAAATATATTTAATAATAAATAATAAAAGAGCAGGAAAATACTCAGTATGCATTTACAGTGACATCAGTTCAAAACTACAAGAGAGATTTAAAACACCATTGCATGACAGTCTCAAATAAATAAAGAAAACATCTAAATTAAGCTTTGCTATATTGTTGACTCTATCTAAGAAAATTACTAGTCCCTATTTAACTTACTTACAGAGCAAGGCAAGTGTGTGATGAATGAGTCTTCTTGTTAGGTCCAAGACCAAATACAGAATGCTGTCTCTCTCTCTCTCTCTCTCTCTCTCTCTGTTTCTTTCTCTTTCTCTCTGTCAGAAACCTCTTAAGTTAATATCTCAAATATTACTGCTGGGATAGCTTACAGAATGACATCATTTCTTGTCATCTGACTGTATCACAGGTGAAAACCCCACTGCTGGAAGCTAGAACCATTTAGCATCACAAAAATTTTATTTTATTTATTTTATTTTACATTTGTTAACCGGGCTAGTCCAACTGGATACATGTCCATTTTCAGTGGAGGCCCGAGGAGAAAAGCTCCACTACAATCTACTAAAACAAGTTAAAAATGTCACACAGTGCAGGAACACAAAATTATACAATACTATAGAACATACATTATACAATACTATAGAACATACATTAAGAAAATTACTAGTCCCTATTTAACTTACTTACAGAGCAAGGCAAGTGTGTGATGAATGAGTCTTCTTGTTAGGTCCAAGACCAAATACAGAATGCTGTCTCTCTCTCTCTCTCTCTCTCGCTAGTTTTTCAAGAAACATTGATTGAGAGGAATGAGCCTATCTGGGAATACATTACCTGATTCCCTGTCTTGAGAGCCCAACTGAGTTGGTATTGCTTACCCCATTGCAGTGCTGCACTGCCATATCATATGCCTGCAAACCTAGGCTTCAGATCTTTGGCAAATGGTGGAAGTCATAAACCAATAAAACACTTCCAAGACAATACAGAAAGCTCCCTAGTTTTAGACATTGTGTATCTTGCTGCACCTGGCCATAAAGTAATTTAATTTCAGCTATTTTTCTGAAGTAAAATGTATGTATTCCTGTTTCCACTGTTAAAATATACATCTAAACAGTTACAATAGTGCAGATACATTCCTGTTGTATTCCAGCAGGGCATGCTGTAGTTACATTTTTAAGCTCAGTACTTTACAAAGTATCTCCTCAACACACATGTCTGTACAGACCATCTTATATGACATGCAGTTCTAATACATTTGTAACCCAAGCATATGAATCATGTTGATATTCGAAAATGACATCTAATTATTTACAAAATTTCAGTTAGCAGGGCTGGCAATATCTCATTTCATGACACCTCTTCCCCCATTGAAGACTCAAGCTAGTTTTTCAAGAAACATTGATTGAGAGGAATGAGCCTATCTGGGAATACATTACCTGATTCCCTGTCTTGAGAGCCCAACTGAGTTGGTATTGCTTACCCCATTGCAGTGCTGCACTGCCATATCATATGCCTGCAAACCTAGGCTGCACCTTAGGCATTTTGTTGACTGGTTCAATGTAGCCATGTTAAGGGATTGTGGTCTATAACTACAATGAATTTCCTTCCATACAGATAAGGTTGAAGTTTCTGCAGTGCCCAAACAATGGGTAGAAATTCCTTTTCTAGAGCTACATAGCATTCCTCCTTGGGTTCGAGCCTATGGCTGAGATATACCACTGGGTGCTCTTCTCAGTCTGAGGAAACCTGGCTGAGTACAGCCCCCCAACTCATGGTTTGAAGCATCCTCCTGCGCAGCAAATTCTTTGCTGTAATCTGAACTAACACAGATGATCCTGCCAAAGCTACTTTAAGTTTCTGAAATGCCTGTTCTCATGCTGGGTTCCAGACTGCCTTATCTGGTCTGTTTTTCCTTGTCAGGTCTGTGAGGGGAGCAGCTATTGTACTATAATTGGGGACAAACTTTCTGTAGTGCTCTGCTGTCTGTAAGAATGCCCTCACCTCCTCTTCAGTAACAGGGTCCAGTCATTCCTGAATGGCTTCCACGTTGGAGTGTTCTGGTCTGATCTTACAGTCTTCACTCTTTGGCCCAGGTAGGAGACCTCTGCCATACCCACCTGACACTTACTGGGCTTAATGGTCAGTCCTGCCCTCTGTAGTCTGCCCAGCACCTTCTTGACATGCTGAAGGTGGTCTTGCCAGGAATGGCTGTAGATGGTGATATCATCCAGGTAAGCAAGGTCAAAATCTCCTGCTCTTGCTAGGATATGATCTACCAGCCTCTGGAAAGTTGCTGGGGCATTTTTCTTCCCAAAGGGCATCTTTGTGAACTCATACAAATCAAAAGGAGTCAGAAAGTCTGACTTCTCTTTAGCATTGGGAGTCAAAGGTACTTGCCAGTAGTGGTAAGATACCTATCCCTACCCAGCTGCTCTTGGGCTTCATCTGTCCTAGGCATGAGGTAAGCATCTGACACTGTGTGACTATTTAGTTTCCTGTAGTCCACACAGAACATGGTGCTGCCATTGTATTTTCATACCAGCACCACTGAGGAGGCCCACAGACTGCTGGACTACTGGATTACCCCCCAGTTCCAAAATTTTCTGTACTACCTCCCTCAGAGTCTGTTTGACTCTCTCCAGCCCCCTATAAGGGGCCTGGTTAATAGACCTTTTGGGGCCTGTATCCACATGGTGCTGTACTAGGTGGGTGCACCTGGTTTCCCAGTCAACATGCCCCAAAACTCCTGTACCACCAAATCTGAGTAGGGGATAGATGCTGGGGCATTGCTACCCCTTCCACTAAGGTGTCAATATAAGCCTCACTGAGGAGATCAGTCCTCAGATCCACCTCATACTCTTCCTGCCATCCACTCCAAATACTCAGCACAAGGGCCTCTCTATCATGGTAAGGTTTCATCATGTTAACGGAATACAATTTGTACCCCTGTCTCCTGCCTAGCAGTTCTGCCATGTAGTTAACATCACTGACCTTCCTTACCACTTTGAATGGTGTCCCAAGCTGCCCACAGCTTCTTGTGTCTGACAAGAATGAGAACCTTTACCTGCTGCCCTACCGCATACTTTCTTCCTCGAGCATTCCTGTCATACCATACCTTTTTCTATTGTTGGGCTTCTGCCAGGTTCTCCTGTGCCAAGCCCATGAGTTCCCTGAGTCTTTTCCTGAGGTTTAGGACATATGCCACAACAGACTCCTTGTGAGGTTCACATTCACCTTCCCACTCATCACAAATTAAATCTAGACATACCCTCACCCTATGCCCATACAACAACTCAAAGCACCCAGTGGATTCCTGGGGAACCTCTCTGTAAGCAAACAAAAGATAGGGCAAATATTTGTCCTACTCCCTCTTAAACTGGTCTACAAATGCCTGTAGCATGGACTTGAGTGTAGAGTTTAACCTCTCAACAAGACCATTAGTCTGGGGATGGTCGGGAGTGGACTTCAGGTGCTTCATCCCTCTGTACTTACATAGACAAGCCAGCAGGTCTGACATGAAATTTGCTCCTCTGTCAGTCAGTATTTCTTTTGGGAAACCTACCTGCTGAAAATCTCTAACAAAGCATTTGCCACCTTTTCTGCCTCAATGGAGGACAAAGCCGCTGCCTCAGGGTATCGTGCAGCATAATCCACTACCACTAGGATATACTTTAGCCCTGTGGAACTTGGGGTACTCAGAGGCCCCACAATATCCATAGCTACACTCTGAAATGGCTGCTCAATAACATACAAAGTCATCAAAGGAGCTCTCACCTTGTTTCCTGCCTTGCTTACCTTTTGGCACTGCTCACAGGTCCTGCAGTATCCTGTTACATTTCTGGAAATTCAAGGCCCAATAGAAGTTCTGCATAAGTCATCTGTTTGTATGTTTTATGCCCATATGACTTGCAAAGGGAATATCATGGGCTATGGCTAAAAGTGCTAGATGGTAGGCTCTAGACACTACCAGCTGCTGTACCCTCTCACCTTCTAGCCCTCCCTCAGGGGGTCCACTCTCTATACAGTAACCTTTTGTCCCAGTATACAGATTTCCCCTTCCCTTGAGAATCAGGTGCCTCACTAGCTACCTGCCTCAGGCCTTGCAATGTAGGGTCTGAGAGCTGAGCCTGTCTCAATTTTCTCTTTGTAACCCTTCCCAGCTCCCATTCTACAGGAATTCTGGCATCTTCTGACAGCGGTGCCTCACTGTCTGCCTGGGTACTACTACTCACCTCTACTTTTGCAGTCAATCTGTCCAAGGGAACATCAGTACTCACAAGCAGCTGTGGCACATCTTCAGTCTCACTGCTACACAGTAACTCCCTCCCTGAAGTAACCACCTCATCAGTCCTGGCTGCAAGTATGTGGTCTGTCTGGGTCTCCCCCAGGCTACCAGATGCACATGCTTGTCTCAAAGCCTGACTGTGTGTAACTGCATAAATACATGATACTGCCTCATTCAAATCTTTTCCTATCAGGACATCTGTAGCATGGTAGTTCAATACCAGTGTTGGCATTTCATCTTCCCCACTTACTGGCTCCCTCACCTTTTGCTCCCCATGTTGTCTCCTTGGACAACTGTATGCCACATGGCCCCACTGGTTGAATTCAAAACATTTAACCCTAGGTCCTGGATGTATACATGGAATAGTGACTTCCCCTGCTACTGGCAAATTCTGTTGGGGCAGTCTGTGCTGCCCACCATGGGTTCCTTTCAACCATGAGCAGTACTGGGGTCCCCTTTCCTGTGCAGAGATGCCCTGCTTGCTAGGTGTAGGTCTCCCTTCTTCCCCAACTCATCTGAAGTAGCACATTGTCTATCAGCTAACCAGATCCTCATGTCCACAGGCAACATGCTAATGGCTTGTTACCACACCAAAAGGTCTGCCAGCCTTTTAAAAGTGGTGACCTGACATACACTCACCCACCTATGAAAATAAGTACTCAGTTCAGCAACATATTCATACAAACTTTTGTCTGCCTTGCATCTATGCTCATGAAACTTTTTCCTATACGTTTCAGGTGATATCTTAAAAAAGTCTAACAAACAGTTCTTAACAGTAGTATAATTAAAACAGTCAATGTCAGACATTTTAGACAATGCAGTTACAGCTTTACCATGGAGTAAGGGGGTCAGGAACCATACACAGAGCCTTTGGTCAACATCATAGTGTTTGCATACCCTCTCAACATATGAATGAAACTATCAAATTTATCCCCCTCTGTAAACTGTGGAAGAAATTTACTGAACATTTGTGCTTTGTCCCGTTACTCCCTTCCCCATTACCTCCATGACACTGGTGATAAGTCAGCATCTCCCTTTCATGCTGCCTCTGCCTTTCCTTTTCCCCAGCTTCCAGGCATAGCAGATGTTCTTCGTCTCCCATTGCTGCAGTCCTGACATAAGGGTATTCCGCTGCCCACCATCGGCCCGAATACCAAAGGGCTATAACCGGCGTCGGTCATCGGCGCTCGAGACTGACATCAGTACATGTCAGTACAAATGCGCATGACCGACGCCATAACCTCAGTCTTTCTTGCCACATGGTCCCTAAGCAGAAGCAGCATTTGCAAGTGCCGTTCGGCATTCTGGAATTGTCGGTTTTCGAGTTTCAGACCGGAGACCAAGTTGGGCTAAGTACCCCTTTGGGGACATTTTTGTCTTTTTCTTGCCTCAGTATTGACGGATGTCAGAAAAAGTTAATAACTGTATTTCTTGTGGGAAACAGATTCCTCATAGGGATTACCATTCACTCTGCATTCCTTGTTTAGGGCCTGAGCACAACGTTGTTGGGTGTCGCTTTTGTGCTACTTTTAACAAGTGTACTATTAAACGTCGGTTAGACTGTGCTAGGCTAGTGTTTGGTAAATGTTGTAATTATAACATGCCGTCGGATTCTCCGACGACTGGTTCTTCTAAGAAACGCAAAGAAAAGTCTTTGCGGTCCAAACAGGATGAGGTGGCCACTCCGGACGCCAGTTCTGTAGTGCCACTGGCTACTTCAGCGGCTCCTTCTGAAAGTTTACCTGAGTCTCAAGGGGAGCCTTTGTTACTGCAGGAAGTGGCTTCTCCTGTGTTAGGCCAGGCTGAGGGTGCTTCTCTGATGTCAGTGGTTACCTCCCCTCATAGGGTAGTTAGGCCTCCTCCTTCTCATAGCAAAGCCCATTCTAAGTCTAAGTCTGCCCCTGTTGGTGCATGTCCCCAGGGTCCAGCTCCTAGGAAGCACATGTTAAAGATGGCTGAAGATTTGATTACTTTAATTAGGGGTTCTATGCCCCCCCTGCAAAGAGGCCCAGGGTAGAGCCAGAGTTGGAGGGTTTGGTTCAGTCTTCCAATGAGTCAGATTCCTCTGTAGAAGAACTTCAGGATTTCCCTCCCTATTCTGATTCAGAGGCTGAGGACTCTACTCCCTCTCGCCCCTCCAGAAGATTTTTCTTTCTCTGAGACTTTGCATTCTATGAGGGAACATTTCAAATGGGAGGGCCAGGATTATTCTGATTCCCGTAAAAGACTGAGAGAATTCTTGTTTTTGCCTCAGAATAGGCCCTTGGCTATTCCCCCTGTACTGGATGTTGTTCAGGATGTGTTTTCTGAGGCTGCCCTTAACCCAGATTCTCTGCCTCCTGCCCCGGTTAAACCAGACAGATACTACAGGGTTCCGGAAGCTCACAAGTACTTATATAAGAGTCCTAGGGCTGATCCAGAAACTATTACTCAAGGCCCCAAAGGGGTTAGGGCTTCTGTGGTTAAGAATCTAGTTCCTCTGGACAAGGATGCTAGGGCCCTGGATAGGTGGGGTAAAAAACTGTATACCTCTTCTACTTTGGCTATGAGAGCTTTAAATTGTCAGTTTCATATGCTTCGGTATCAAAATTATTTGCTGGGCCAATTGAAATGTAAAGTAGATGCTTTAGCTGAAGGTATTGAATGTAAGGAGCTTCAGGATTTAGTGCATGCTTCAGACCAAGTTGGTAAGCATTCTTTGCAGTGTGGTTTTGATGCTTTACAGGCTTCTTCCAGGGTGGCTGCTACTAGTTCAGTCATTCGTAGGCATGCTTGGCTTAAAGGTCAGACCTTGTCAGAGCATGTTAAGGCTCGAATTATGGATGCTCCTCTACAATCTGATGTTCTTTTTGGTCCTCCAGTAGAGTCAGTTTTGAAAAAAATGGAGGAAAAAGCTAAGTCTATGCAGACAGTTAAGGAGTTTTTACAGGTTCAGCCCCCTAAGTTCAGTAGGAATTGGCCTGCTAAGGGTTGGTCTTTCCCCTCTTCGGATTATCAGTCTAGGGGCAGGTCGAGGCAAGGTAGGGGTAGGGCTTCCTCTCAGGGCCCTGTTACTTCTAGGTCTTTGAGTTCTTCTACCCCTTCTGCTGGGGAGGGCAGGGGTCAGTCCTTTCGGAAACAGACCCAATGACCCGTGTCTTCAGCTGCCGGACTCTGCCTTGCTGGCAGCCCCTCTGGGAGGAAAACTGTGATTTTTCAAGAGGAATTGGCATTTGGTTACCCAAGGCAAATGGGTATTGGACATAATAAATCGAGGCTACAAATTTTATTTTCACACATTCCCTCCTTTCAAAGGTATGCCGGATGTGCCTCGTCAGCAACAACTGGAAGCGCAGACTCAAATTTCTTCTCTGCTTCAGTTGGAAGCAATACAGGAAGTACCTTCTGCAGAAAGAGGCACGGGGTTTTATTCCCGTCTTTTCTTAGTGCCAAAGAAAGGAAATACTTGGAGACCAATTCTGGACTTGTCCATTCTAAATACCTTTCTGGAAATTCCAAAATTCAAGATGTTAACGCTGCAACAGCTGTTGCCTATGCTGGGCAAAGATCACTGGATGGTGACTCTGGATCTCAAAGAGGCCTATCTTCACATTCCTATCAGGCCCAGTTGCAGGAAATTCCTGAGGTTTCGGAATGGGAATTTGCATTATCAGTTCTCTGCATTGCCCTTTGGCTTGTCTACTGCGCCCAGGGTATTCACGAAAGTCCTCGCTCCAGTAATAGCTTTTCTCAGGCTAGCAGGAATTCAAATTCATCCTTATCTGGACGACTGTTTGATTCTGGCTCAAGGCAAGCACGAACGTCTTCAACATCTGCAGTATGTAATGACAGTTTTCAGATGCTTAGGGTATTCTGTGAACGAAATAAAGTCCAGTCTAGTACCCTCACAAGAGATGTGTTTTCTGGGTATGAAACTGAATACAGCTGCTCAGATGGCATTTCTTACCCCAGACAAACAAAGGAATCTTCACCTATACTTCCAACAGCTATCAGTAATGTCCAGGCTGACTGCAAGGACAGTCCTTCAAGCCTTGGGGTTCATGGCATCTTGCATTCTAGTACTTCCCAATGCCAAACTGCATATGAGGAAGCTACAATGGTATCTCAAGAACGTTTGGACTCAACACTGCCATGATTTGGACACTGTCATTCGGATCCTACCTTGCATTCAGAGAGAATTTCTGTGGTGGGCTCAGGAATGTCACCTAAACAAGGGGCTCTCTGTGACCCAACCAGAGGCAAGTCAGATATTAACGACAGATGCCTCGGAGTCAGCCTGGGGAGCTCATTTCAGAGGAAAATGGATTCAAGACCTTTGGGCCCCAGAGCTACTTCACTTGCATATCAACATGAAAGAGATGCTGGCAGTTCAATTTGCTTTGGAGGGATTCAAAAGCCTACTTCAACCAGGACTGGTGTTGATTCGAACAGACAACATGACGGTCATGCGGTACATCAACAAGCAAGGGGGAACTCATTCTTACCCTCTTTGCAGACAAGCAATGCTGTTGTGGGAAACTGCTTTGAATCTGCACATCACTCTTCGAGCACAGTTTCTGCCAGGAGCACAAAATTCTTTAGCAGATGTTCTGAGCAGACAGATTGTGGATCCTCACGAATGGAAATTGGACCCTCAGGTATTTCTTCAATTGACAATGGCTTGGGGAACTCCGGACATAGATCTGTTTGCTTCTCCTCTGAATTTCCAACTGCCACTGTTTTGCACAAGGCTATTTCATCCGAAAGCCTGGAAAATAGATGCACTATCCTTCAGTTGGAGCAACCTTCACGTGTATGCTTTTCCTCCTTTGCCTCTTCTTCCACAGGTGCTGTTGAAAGTCAGGAGGGACAAGCCTTGCATGATCCTTATAGCACCGGATTGGCCTCGTCAGCATTGGTACCCTCTGTTGAGGAGCTTGATTCATGTACCACCTTGGCCATTGCCACAGATTCCTCATTTATTGTCTCAGGAGAACAATCATTTTCTCAATGTCAGGGTGCACTCCCTGCCTGACAGCCTGGCATTCTGTTTTAGAGAAGGAGGACCTTCAGCTCCCTCAACAAGTTTTGGATGTTATTTTGGAAGCCAGGCGTCCTAGTACTCGAAAAGTTTATGCTGGTAAATGGAAGAGATTTTTTCTTTGGAGTTCAGCTAAAGGCTTTGATGTCGAATTGCCTAATTTGAGTTGTACATTGCAATATTTGACTGTTTTATTGGACGAGGGTTTGTCCTTCTCTTCTGTAAAAGTGCATGCTGCAGCTATTTCTGCTCACTATGATTGTGACCCTCCTTTATTTTCACATCCATTGGTTAAACAGTTTCTTAGAGGGGCAAAGAATATCAGACCCCCACGGAGAGCTCCTACTCCTACCTGGGATCTTAATTTTGTTTTGGAAAAGCTGACTCTGCCTCCTTTTGAACCTGCAGCTACAGCTGAATTGCAGTTCTTGTCTTGGAAGACTGCTTTTTTGTTGGCTATTACTTCTGCTAGAAGGGTATCTGAATTACAGGCCCTCATGGCAGTGGAACCTTTTCTGATTTTTCACAATGACAGGGTTTCCTTATGTACTAATCCTACTTTTCTGCCTAAAGTGATTTCTAATGTGGCATTGAACCAGTCTATTCATTTGCCTACTTTTTATGCTAACCCCCAAAATGAAGGGGAAAAAGTTTTGCATTCTTTGGATGTACATAGGCAGTTGAGATATTATTTGAGCAGAACCACAGAGTTCAGGAGTTCTCAACAATTATTTGTTTCTTTTGCTTTGACTTCACGAGGGAAAGCTGTCTCGAAACAAACTATTTCCAAGTGGATTAGCCATTGTATTGCTTTTTGTTACTCTCATCATGGTGAGGATGTGCCAGCTGGGATCAGGCCTCATTCTACTAGGGCTACGGCCACTTCTACTGCTTTTTTGAGAGGGGTAGCTACTAAAGACATTCTAGAAGCAGCTACTTGGAGTTCTGTACATACCTTTACAAAGCATTATCATTTACCTCTTTATTCTAGGTCTAGGGCTGGGTTTGCCACTGCAATCTTACAGGGCATGTCAGCAGCTCCTACTGCTATTTAGTTGACCAGCCTCCCTTTTTTCCGTTGCTCTGGGATTCTACCCTTATGTCAGGACTGCAGCAATGGGAGACGAAGAACATAGTACAGTTTTGTACCTACCATAAATGTAGATGTTCGAGGATCTCCATTGCTGCAGTCCAATTTTCCCTCCCTCCTTCCCCCTTTTTCTTTTTAGGTTGAGGTTTGGGTGGTGTTTTTTGCATTCTGACATCTGAGGCAAGAAAGACTGAGGTTATGGCGTCGGTCATGCGCATTTGTACTGACACGTACTGATGTCAGTCTCGAGCGCCGATGACCGACGCCGGTTATAGCCCTTTGGTATTCGGGCCGATGGTGGGCAGCGGAATACCCTTATGTCAGGACTGCAGCAATGGAGATCCTCGAACATCTACATTTATGGTAGATACAAAACTGTACTTTTCTCATTCTCTGCAGCCTGTGAACATTGCAGTTTCTCATTGTCCTCACTCTCTAGACACCTCAGTCTCTCAGCTGCTTCTATTTCCAAATGCCTGGCCTCCAACTCAAGTCTCTTTAGCTCCAGATGGGTTTTATAAGTCCTGTACAGAAAGCTTGAGCTGTCCATTCTCTGAGTGTGATACATTTTCACTGCCAGTCTTATCGTCCTCCTGGTTGCTGTTTTCTGATGCAGCTGTGACCAAAGCTACAATCATGTCTGCCTTAGTCAGGTTTAATGCACCAGTCCCCTAGCCTGGCACATCTCAGCCAACTGGCTCCTTGTCAGCTTTCTGTATCCCTGTGCTGACATGCTGCCTGATCTCCCTGACTAACTAAGCTAACAAAATAAATAAAACAATTGTGATCTGAACTCTGAGTATACACTGTGTGGCTGATTTGGGTCTATATCATCATTTTGAACATTAACTTCATCAAATACTAAAAGGCTGACACCAAAATATTGAACCACAACTTCCCCTACTGTTGAAAACCACAAAAATGAAAACAACGTTTGTTTATACCTGGCCACATCATGTTTACTGATGTAAAACATTACTAGGAGATGATGCAATTATTTAAAATAATATATCATACATTTAGAATAAAAGGTTGACTTAAGGAGATATATAATAATACAGTCTTATAGTAGAATACTAATATATGACACCATAAAATATTATAAGTTGTGTGTGTTTGCAGCTTTGCCTATAAATTAACAGTGCAACACGTAATTTGTGTACGTTCGACTATGTGTCATTCTTACAAATGGCTAGTGCTCCGCCTGTAGCTCCTGGAAGTCTAGGTACTTGCTATAAAATGGTGACATCTCAGAAAAACAGAGATATGTTAAACTTAGATGGGCACCTGTATACGTTAGAAAAGACAATCAAAGATAGGAAATACTGGTGCTGCAAGTATAAACAATCATTAAAATGCAAGGGTAGAGCAATCAGTATGAAGCAGGTAGATGGAGAACTTCTTTTAAAGTCAGTCTCTTATGCACATCCACCAGATGCAACTGAAGTAGAACGTTATATAGCTTGTCACCAACTGAAAGAGACAGCTTGGTTAACTAGAACTACACCAGCATTAGTAGCAGATGATATCATTGCTAGCACTTCAGTCGAGAGTACTTTAAGCTTGCCTTCTAGGCATTCAATGTTGCAACAATTAAATCGTATGCGACGTAGAAAGATGCTTAGTTATAATATGGTGTCAACCCCTTTAAATGAAGTTAATACTACTCAGTGTGTTCTGAAAGAAGGTTGTTTTATACAGAAATGTAATGTAGACTTGAATGGCAATATTCATGTGTTAGTCTTCAGTACCAAGGAGAATTTGCAAGATTTATGTTCATCTAAATTATGGTTAATGGATGGAGTCTTTTTAACTGAGGGTCAACTATGTCGGCAACTGTATAGTATACATGGGCTGATTTCATTTGGAGAGAATGAATACTAAATGTGTGCCATTTATATATTGTTTAATGTCCAAGAAATCATACAAGCCATACAACTACTTATGCGAGTGTTTGCATGAGCTAATCTCATCTCTTGATCTAGTGGCTAGAGTGGAATATATTATATGTGACTTTGAGATAGCAGCTATTAAAAGCATGAGGCATAATTTCCATAAGGTAAGTCTAAAGGATGTCTCTTTCATTTCTCACAAGCTATCTGGTGAAAAGTACAGTCTCTAGGATTGTCTACTTGTAAGGCAAATGTGTACAATTTCAATTGTGTGTAAAGAAGTTAATAGCTCTGTCATTCTTGCAGGAAGATGAGGCTGTTACTACATTTAACTCTGTGTGCGACATTTCCTGTTGAGGGAAAACAGTTGCCATATTTTGCAGAGGTGTATGTTCTGGGATGTGTGTGTAAACAACCGATGAGGTCAGCACATGTTGCAAGATTTCCACCGGTGTTTCATATTTCATTCTGGAAAGTTTCCTGTTTAAATGATTTGTCCCTTCCACATACGCACAACTATGTTGAAGGCTGGCATCACCATGCTAGATGTCTTTTAGTTAGGCATATCTCAGACATCCCAGCTGTTCTTAATGTTCTAGTGCATGAGAAAACAGGGTTAATGAAATAAGATTACAACTGCAGTCTGGTTGTCTGCCTTCACCAAAAAAAACGCAAAAGTGTTGAAAGGCAGGTCCATATGTAAGCAGTTTTGAGTAAGAGGAATGATTATTCTGCAGCTGAATTCCTTTGAACGATAGCTCTACTTTTGAAAGTTTGAAACTGAGATGAAAGTCTGAATGTACTACATAAATTAAAGTCTTTTCCTACTTAGGTGTTGTTTGTTCACAGTCACATATATTTGGTATGTTCTGCACCTTTACTTCGCACAGGGGAGGCATGGGTGAAGTGTAGGTTGTTTATTTTGTTTGATTATGCAGCAGGAACCAGGAGGTGGAGTTGGCCAACTATGGCAATTTGATATTTTGATTTTCATGGTTTTCAATGGTCGGGGAAGTTGTGGTTCAATATTTAGGTGTCGGCCTTTCAGTAGTCGATGAAGTTAACATTCAAAATGATGATATAGACACAGCTGATTTAGAGTACAAAAACACCTTCAGTGATCACTGTACACAAGCTACAGAAATTCACAGTACGCACACCACTATGAGCCAGTTAGTATTTGCCAACCAATTAATATGTGGTGTGGATATCCCACCACTGCCAAACAATTAATATGTGATGCCCGTGCACTGGCCCAGCAATCAAGGAGCCTCAATCCTGACCACTGACACCAGTGAGGGGTGTCCATATAGGGAAAGGATAATAAATACACACAAAGTAAAGTACAATTTTCCTTAAGAGCACACAGGGATCACAGTCAGTTTGGGGCTGGTTTCTCCCTTTCTCTCCAGGTCCCCAATAAGACTCCCCACTGGCACAGCTATAGGGTCCAGATCTCAGCCTAGTTGGCAAGCTAAAACCTCCAGCACCTTCTCTATCCAACCAGTGCTTTGTGTCCCTGCCCAAGTAGCTGACACACACACACACACACACACACACACACACACACACACACACACACACACACACACACACACACACACACACACACACACTTTGAGATAAGAGTTATATACAACCACACAGACACTCCTGGAGAAGGCTGGCACAGGTTCTCCAGCTGTGCCTCTTTTACTCAGACTATATGGTAGTACCACTTGCCACTACCAACTAATATTTATCATCTACTAAAAGACCCTTATGAAAGGGTGTCCAATTATACTGTACAATATTATTATCCAAATGGTAAGTGTGACTGAACAGTAAGGCTATTGGAGTGGCTTTGTGCAATATGACTACATACATGCAATGTACTCTTAGAGCTTAAATTATCTCCCCACAAAACAGCCACAGTTGAAAATTTTTAAAATATTTAATAATAACTAATAAAAACACAAGACAATAATTCTTACTACACAGTGCTAGTCAAGAGTTCAGAGATCACAGAGAAATACCTAAATAATACAGTAGAAATGTTCTGACATCAGTAAAGAAAAAAAAAACTAACCTACTCTTCCTAGTTCCTAGCTATATCTAAGAGAAAACACAGTTCTAAAATAACCTTACATATAGAACACAGGCAGAGTGCTGGGGAGTTGGATGTTCTCAAGACAAATGCTAAATGCCCTTGTTCTTTCTGTCCTTAAATTGATAACACAGTACCACTGATTCATTTCAGAATACACCATTTCTTTCTGGTTCCCAGGCTAACATAAACTCAGAGGTTAATAGCCCTTTTGATCTTGCAGCTGGTCAGGAAGCCAGAGCAATAAAAGAAATTATACATGTAAATTCTAGCCATTAACTCTGGCCTCAAAACAATAGGCAGAATATCTCCCTATAGACATCTTGGCTCTGAATTTTAGATCAAAGAATTTCACAATGCTTGACTTATCAGCAGTGGCGGCTGGTGACTTCAAATCAAAGGGGGGCTGCAGGAGACAGCTGAATGGGTGGGGTCAATGGGAAGGGGTGGGGCCAACCAGAAAGGGGAGGAGCTATGCTCAAAACCACAAAAACTAACTAAATACACTGCCTTGGGTGCCAAACCATCATTATGAGAGCCCAAGCAAGACAAAATGAAGTGTAGAAGAATACAAATATTTCAATGCATTGACTGTATGACAGCTTACTTAATATCTAGATGGAAACAAAAAGGTTGTGAGGCATGAAAAAATAAATTACTTTTTAAACACATTAATGGAATGCCAGTCAAAATCAAGTATAAGAAAAACAAGCAGCACTCAACTCAAACCACTTCTTGCACTGCAGTTCTAATTATAATTTATATTCAGCTTTATTAAAGTACCAAGTAGCATGCTGAAAGTAGAAATCTCTGATGCCCCCACTTGTAAAAATGTTTCTTATCCAAAAAAGACCTGCTGCCTGACAAAGATCTACTTGTTTCATGGGGAACACATGATCAAAGTAAAAAAATGAAAAGCAAACAAGAAATAAGCTCAAGATACAGTGCTTAAAAGGATTACTGTACTGGTTATGGACCACACGATTGGCATTCTGTTTTGTTTATGGGTAAAGCCTGCAGAGTTGACTGGAAGTCTCCAAGTGTAATGAGCTTCTTAAAATAATGTAATCCTGTCTTTTATTACAAATACTGTCATATGCATTTCAATACCCAAGGCTTATACTTTATCTAGTTAAGTATTCTCTACATGGCAACAACAGAAAGGTTTCAATGTTGGCAATTCTTTAACAGTATGCTTATTAAAGCTTACTTGCATCTTACGATCTCAGCCAAGCTTACCTGATGGTCATTAAGGTATTGCTACTTAAACACAGAGCAACAGGCACTTTGAGTAATAAGCATAAATCAACAGTACAAAAAATATGACAGAAACCAGACCATTCTGCAAAAGTCAAGGACAGATGAAAAGTCACTCTAGTACTTGTGTCTACCTTGGATGGGGATATATTCTGCAAATTTACACTGCATAACTACTCTTTGCCTTGCTTCGACACATCCAGTGTCACTACATGGGGGAGTGGGGTGCAACAAGTATGTCACAATTTGAAATGTCTTTGGCTGACTGTGATGGCTGTGACACAGCCATGCAAAGAAGTGGTTCAAAGGCCCAAAAATAAGGACAATTTTGAAATATTGCTCTTATAAACTTAGAAAGATAATAGAATAGGTCTTGCATTAGTATGAATTTTCTGAATGGTTTGAAATCTGAAACTCAAATGTCTGTCATTATTTTCTAACTTCAGTCTTTAATGATTTGTCACTAATTTGCCAAAAAAAACCAAAATTTTATGAAAAATGGACCAAAAATGTGATGTAAAAATATAAAATAGCCACACAATACAGCTGGGAACCTGTCAAAGAAGGGACACTTTAATATTAGTACTGCTAACTTGAGCAGCTGACAAAATAAAATAATCTACATGCATTTCTGAAATAAAAGTAATCTATAACTCTGATTATTACAGTTATTTCTTAATTGTAAACCCTCCATGCTTTCTTCCAAAATTGCTATTTTGCGAAGGGATTATTAGGGGGAAGAGCAACATTTTGAACCAAAATCAGGGACAGTTGATATGTCTGACTATGCCTAATTCTATGAAGCAATTTATTTGCATGTACCTCTCAACCTGTTAATGCAATAAATCTGGACAAGGCCAAATATATTAGGGGAACATATAAACTGTACTAAAAATTGCTCTTGTATAAACTGAGACAGTTGATAGAACAACAGGTCTTACTTTAGCATGCATTTTTCTGAAGGTTATGAAGTCTGAAACTCAGTGTGTCATTATTTAGTGACTTTATTCCTAAATGATTTGCCAGAAAACCACAAATTTTATGAGGAACAAAGCAAAAACAAGAAGCAAATATCTATTCATTCTTTGAAAATCTGGACAGCTGGGAGGTATAGTTCAGCTGGGGCTGTCTTTAAGTTTGCCACCCTTCCCCCTCACAAAATCATGGTCGAATGGAGCCTCCCCCTGCAGCCATTCCAATGATCCATTACTTGGCTATTTCACTCCATTTATCATAAACACTAATGTGCATACTGATTTACTTCTATGATAATTTGGACTTCATTTGAAAGTTTTATTTTGCATTTTACAGTGCAAACACTAAGACATCTGCTAAACAAACTTAGCATTAAAACTTCTCTGCCCTTGAAACTCACATTCATTGAAACAACATTGAAACCCACATTCAAAGAAAATACATTTTACCAGTGGCAGATAAAGATTAATTCTGGTCTGTTTTCAAATCATAGGCCCCTTGCTTATGAAACATACATGTGCTCTTTGATCCACCTTCCTATTGTTTGAACATTTTTCCAGTAAACTATGAAACAAAACGCATGCACCAATAATGACAAAACTGCCCAATTCAGAACATCTTTCACGTAAACAATTAAACAAAATGCATGCACCCATAATGACAAAACTGCCCAGTTCAGAACATTTCCATCATAAAAGTCTACTGAAACTTCTACAGTCCACCATTATCAGTAAATATGCACAACTCTACAGTCCACCATTACTAGTAAATATGCACAATTCTACAGTCCACCATTATCAGTAAATATGCACAATCTCTGAAGAAGTAAAAAAGTCATTTAAATAATTCCACATTAAATAAATATGTAACTAATGATGAGGTTGCTGCTAGCAAACACCTTTATATTTCATGGTTTCATCGAAAAATAAAGTGTCTGATGCCCCTGAGGAATAAATTGCCTATATTACATTAAAAGTGATAAGCTAGTAATATTTCAATAGGAAATGGATGGCAAACTGATAACAGACTTATAGTTAGTATCTTAACTTTTTCAGTACGGCAGCATTCACCCCTTGTGGGAGTAAAACCAACAACCTTCTGCATCAAAAGCAAGCACACAACCTGTTGTGCTATTAACAAGGCAAGCTGACTTAGCATAAGCAGCACTAAACTTCTCTTCCCCTGCAGCTCTCAGCTCCTTGTAAAATCTACTCAATACTCAACTGCATCTCAACTTCGCAGCACAAGAAATCTGGAAAAAAGCCAAATTTATTGGGGGTGGGGTCAAAAGCCCAAAAACCAGGGACACATTAAACATTGCTTGTATAATCTTGGAAAGTTGCTAGAATAAAATGCTGTGTTACCACCATACATTTTACTGCCAAGGTCCCTGTGCAAAAGAGTCAGAGCAACATACCACTATGCCAAATCAGCTGCTTTGTGAAAGAAAAATGCTGTGTTACCACCATACATTTTACTACCAATGTCCCTGTGCAAAACAGTCAGAGCAACATACTACTATGCCAAATTACCTGCTTTGTGAAAGAAAAATGCTGTGTTACCACCATACATTTTACTGCCAAGGAACCCTGTGCAAAACAGTCAGAGCAACATACCACTACACCAAATCAGCTGCTTTGTGAAAGAGCGGAAGACTGAAACTTAAATGGCTGTCATTTAATGAATTCAGTTCTCACCATGGCTGTCAACCTCTTAGCACCAAACACCTGGACAAACCCAGTAATGAGGGAATACAGCCTTCAAACATATTCAGTGAATTCAGTTCTTGCCATAGCTGTCAACCTTAGCACAAAAAACCTGGACAAATCCAATAATGGGGTAATACAGCCCCAAAAATAAGGACACATTTCAAATATTCATCTTAGAAACTTAGAAAATCGCTAGAATAAAAGGTTGTGTTACTATGTAAGGTTGTGTTACTATGTATTTTCTGAAGAATATGAAGTCTGAAATTCAAATGCCTGTCAATTTTACTTCTGACGGAACAAAAACAATTTTCAGCAGAGGCCCAGGGAGAAATACTGCAGACACATGTCTTTGTAAAATGACAAGACACCAGAGCAAATCCACACAAACACATGGATGAGATGCAGATTCCACACAGAAGGCACCCCAGCCAAGAATCAAACCAGAAACCTAGAGCTATGAGGCAGCAATGCTACCACTGCACCATCAAATATGTAAGGAGTTAGACATTCAGAAACCTAAAGTCTGAAATTCAAATGCCTGTCAATTTTATTTAACATTTGTTAATCAGGACAATCTGACTTGGAGCAAAAAAACAATTTTCAACAGAGGCCCAGGAAGAAATAATGCAAACATGTCTTTGTAACATGGGAGGACACAAAAGCAAACTCACAGAAACACAGGGAGAAGATGCAGACCCAACACAGAAGGCACCCCAGCCATGAATCAAACCTAAGAACCTCTAGCTGTGAGGCAACAGTGCTACCACTGCATCATCAAATACCAAGCGCTGCAATGCTTAGAAACCACAGATATTATGAGGAACAGATCAGATCAAATACGAGGCAAAAATCTGCAATTTTATTTTACAAATGGTGGTGGGTAGGAAATTCAGGTCCTTAACACCTACATACAAGGTACAGGGTTCAAGCCTGAGGTATTCCCTACCACACCACCATGAGTTTGTTCTAGCCACCAGTATATAGCAACTGGGGCATACACACACACACACACACACACACACACACACACCCACACACACAAAAAAAAAAAAAAAAGGATGGCACAGGTTTACTAGCCATGCCCCCTTTTGAACAGACTATAAGATAGTTATCACTGCCATCAGCTATTTTAAGGCCCTTAACAAAGGGTGACTGATCATATTGTGCAATGTTACTATTAATGCAAATGGTAGTTTGACCAAGAGCAAGGCTATAAGGTGTGGCCTACAGTGTCACCAAATAAATATGAAAGTACTCTCTGACCTTAAATATCTCCAGATAGATCAGCTACGATGAAATGTATAATTATATTTAATAATAAATAATAAAAGAACAAGAAAATACTCAATATCTATTTACAGTGACATCAGAGTTCAAAACTACAGGAAATAGTGATGAATGGGTCTTCCTGTCAGGACCAAGACTGAAGACAGAAGGCTGTCTCTCTCTCTCAGAGACATCTTAAATTAATATCAGAAATATTACTGCTGGGATAGCATGCAGAATGACCTCATTTCTTGTCTTCTGACTCTATCCCAGGTGAAACCCCCACTGCTGGAAGCTAGATGTATTTGGCATCTACCTGTGAAAATACATATACCTCAGATCTTTGGCAAATGGTGGAAGTCATAAAACAATAAAACACATCCAAGACAATAAAGAAAGTTCCCTAGTTTTAGACAGTGTGTCTCTTGCTGCACTGAAACTGAAAGATAACATCTTTTTATGGCCTGGTCATAAAGTAATTTAATTTCAGCTATTTTTCTGTATTCCTGTTTCCACTGTTAAAATATATACATTTAAACAGTTACAATAGTGCAGGTACATTTCTGCTCTATTCCAGTAGGGCATGCTGTGGCTACATCTTTATCTCAGTACTTTATAAAATATCACTTCAGCACACGTCTGTACAAACCATCTTATATGACATACAGTTCTAATACATTTGTAGCACAAGCATATTAATCATGTTGATATTCACAAACGACATATAATTATTTACAAAATTCCAGATAGCTGCGCTAGCAATATCTCTTTTTATGACATGCTATCCCTGACACTATCTACTAGTTGGATGCATCACCTCTGATTTTATCCTTGATCCACTCAGTTGGACATTTGTTCTTCTCAAAGACATCTCCCAGTTCCTTGAAACTAACTTCTTCTGTCAGTTTCCCTACTATTTCTATATTCATTTTCTAATTTCCCCCATCTGCTACTATGACCACTGTCTTGAATCTACCCAGTTTCTTCCTGTACACCTTCAATTTTGCATGACAGTCCATTACCACTTTCTGAAGTTCATGCTCAGAGTCTGTTTGTGGTCCCACATCATCTGCATCAGCAGCATTGTTGACCTGTCCCATCCTACTCATTTGCTGCTGTAGACCATCTGTAAGAACCAAAGGGACCTCAGAGTCTAACCCTGCTGCACATATACTCCTACTGGGAACCCCATTTGTGTATATGAACACTGTTCATACTTGCATCATTTTGTCCTGGTACATAGCCTTAACTTATTCTGTCCATGTTTCCAGGAAATTGAACCATTGCAATATTACCCAATACAGCTTTTCTGGAACTGTCAGTTATGTCCAACTTCTGCTCCATTGCTTGTTGCTGTGAAAAATCAGTTTGGTTATGCTCTATCCTGATCTGAATCTTAACTGTTCATCTCCCATCCTTCCTTCTACTACTTCTCTGTGTATTCATTTATCAGTCACTCATTCTAGCACTATCAACAAGTGACAGGAATTTGAACACTTGTTCTCCAGTTTTCTGGGATACACCTCTTCCTCCATACCACAAAAAGTACCTTCAGGAGCCATTTAGTCCCTAATACAACCAGGTATCATGTCTGCATTAAATTAATCTGA
This sequence comes from Protopterus annectens, assembly GCF_019279795.1. Lineage (NCBI taxonomy): Eukaryota > Metazoa > Chordata > Ceratodontiformes > Protopteridae > Protopterus > Protopterus annectens. The sequence goes on from NC_056725.1 coordinate 887,609,141, forward strand.
GCTTCCTGTTTCATTCACTTCATTTTCCTTAGTTCAATGTATACTTCTTCTAGGGTAGGTGTTCCTTCTTCTTTTATCACAGGTTGCAGCAGTGCAGTTTCTTTGGGATTTTAGTCATTCACAAGATACTACATGTGCTCCTTCAATTTGCTCTTGATGGTGCTTGAACTTGTACATTATTATTGGCTTCCCTCATGAATGGTTTCTGATGACTATCTCCTTATTTTTCTGTCTTTACTTTGCAGCCTAATAAATCTTCCTTGTGTGATTCACATTGCAGTAGCTGGTAGAGTTTATCTAATGCCTTGCCAAGAGTCATTACTGTCTCGCCCCCTTCACATTGTCATCTTTTCTGCACTGCCTTTTCACCTTGTCTCCTGTATACACAGAATATCCAGTCTTCTCCTTGCCATCATGCCATTCACTTTGAAGCTGCAGTGCATTACTGAACCTATTTTCATTGTAGCAATCGTGTTCATTTCTAACAGGTTACTTGGTTTGACATTGAGATTCTGCATAACAAATCTAGCACAGATAACATAGTCTGGACAACTGGATGCAAGCTGGTCAGTAGTTTACTGATCCAAGGCTTTACTTATTTATTTATCTGACCACTTTCTTTGCCAGATAGGTAAGATGCACTGGTCAAATTTATACTTTCCAACCATGAGTTGGATCACATAGTGAGAGTCCTGCAATAGGGTACAGATTTGCTGGATTAGAATGAATATTAGTCATTCCTCTGGTTGCAGAGCTAGTTAAATCTGCCCATTGAGTCTGCCTGTAGCCTTCACAAAAACATGCTACCACATGGGAGAGTTGCCAGAGGTGCTCAGAGGAGGCCTACTGTCCAACCTACCCTGATGCTAGTACATCATTTATGCTACCAGCTTACATATTGGCCATCATGGAGGCACAGACACATTCCACCAGGGCCTTAGAAGAGATAGTGTGAGTCCTAAATTAGGCATATTCTGATGTGCATGAATGTCTAAACCATGATGGTGACTCTTTGTATAGGATGACTAACACATTGGATTGGGCAGTGTCTGTGATGGAATGACTGCTGCAAATATTCAGCATCCACATGACCATGGAGTCTCAATATCCTCTGATGTTTGCCGAAGTGGTCCTGCCAGATTGAGGTGTCCATGCCCAGCTGTTGTTTAGCCATGGGGTCATGGTCCTAGACGTACTCATGAAGAAAGCTCATCTAGCAGACATTTCTCACATCTGGGTAGAGCCCCCACTTCAAACTGGGGATGTGGAAGTGTCAGTGCAACTCCTGGCAGAGGCAATTCTCATGGTTGGGAGTTACAACACTGAACTAACAACTTTACCATGCATGGCTTACACCTGTCTGACATGCAAGGATGTAGTGCTAAGACAGAGTTTCACTGTGTTTATGCAGACACACACAGATTTCACAAAAAGTGTCCACACCAACTCACACACATGCAAGCAAAGTATACTTTATTGTTGATTGCAATGCATCTCTTTTTACTGGTCCTGAGAAACTGTCTGTGTTTCTTAGTTGCACACACGCACTACTTTGGTGTCAGCATTGACCTCTTGCACCCACACCCTGTGCAAATGATGACGACTGTACCATGCCCTTCGTTCATTTTGTTTTGGCTTAGAGTTGCACATATGTCTAATATACAGAGAACATAGGAAAGTGAGTCTTCTCACAATATTGATTTTGCTCATATGCATTACATAAGAAAATCTGGGATGTTTTGCTACATACTCATTTTGGAATGATTGTTCAGTTAGCAATGTAAGTCATGCATTCAAATCAGTGATGTTGCATTTCTGCTTATTGATCTTTTTGTGAAACTGTTGATGTAATTGTCCATTGGCTGGTGTATATACAGTGGGTAAGTGACTTGATGCAGGTTATTGTATACAATGTATAGCTATATATTGTACATATCAGTCATATAAGCCAATAATGCTGTTGATGGACACCTCACACAGGGTCTGCTTGAGAACATTTACAAATAACAATATGCAAGTATATGAGTTACTTTTATCTTCTCACACATTTGTTTGTATACTACAGGTTCCACACTTACCTTGACATTACTGCAGATATAACTCATGTCCTTTGGGGCTGTCTTTGGTGCTATCAGTACACAGCCATTACATTGGCAAATAAAGTGTGTGAACATTGGCAGGCATGAGTTTTACTATTTTTATGTGCTTAGGTTGTTATGTGTATTCCTTAGCTGGTGAGTGTATGCATTATCCTTTGCCTCTTAGCTGGTGAGTGTGTGTGCTATCCTTTGCATTTTAGCTGGTAAGTGTGCATGTGCTATACTTTGCCTCTAAGCCAGAGTGAGGGCATATTATGCATGCCTATATCTGCTGCTTCCATCTACACCTGGAGGTTCTCCCTCAGAATCCTCATCTGTATGTTCTGGAGGTGCTGCCCCTGCCTGTGGTCCTGGCCTTTGCTGCTCCTATTGAAACAGTTTCCTCAAAATGATATTGTGCAAAATGGCACAGGCTATGGGTATTTCTGTGCAGGAGCCTGGGTCATACTGCATGGCAACCCCTGGTGTGTCTAGACACCTGAACCATGACTTCAGCCATGCCAAATACATGCTCTAGGATGCTTCTAATTTGAGTTTGGGCACTGTTGTATCCTACATCAATGGGTGTGTGAGCATTTTTGATGGATATCATTAGCCATGGCCCCAGTGCATAAACTGCATCACCTAGTAGATAGCCTTGTGGAACATCACCCCAAGCAAAACCTGTGTAAAGCCATGAGGTGTGCCATATGTATGAGTCATGGTAACTGCCTGGGTTGCCTGCAGAGACATTGAGGATGATCCATTGGCCATTACAGGCAACCTTGTAGTTCACTGAGTGGAACTCCTTTCTGTTGATGTATGTCTTTCCATTTTCACCTGGTGGTGCTTTTATTTCTATGCACGTGCAGTCTAAGGTCACCAAATCTTCAGGGAAACATGCCACAGCATAAAATTCTTGCGTTGTTCTTGCTATCTCCTCTGGGTTGAAGGAAAATAGATGTACTCCCTTGCATGTTCTAGCATATCATTAAGACATTGGTGAAATAATCGGGAGACTGAGGCTTGTGACATCCCAGTAATATTTCTTGTGGGTCTCTAGAAAGTACCAGTAACTAATATCCTTAATGCTACACATGTCTTAGTTTCCACTGGTATAGGACACCCCCCTGCAAGTCTAAGGTGGGGGCAGCAGAGGTTGCAGGGCTCCTGGAGTATTTCCCTATCCAGCCTGTATTGCTGTAATATTTTAATATCATTCAGCCTTGATGTGTTAAACGGGGTCTGAACATCCTTCTTCTCCTTGGTGAAGGTCTAGCAGCAGCAGCATTGATTTGTTGGTTGCACATACACATGCAAGGGAGCAGCAGTAGCCACCAACACTGTTTTTTTTTTTGTTTTGTTGTTTTTTTTTTTGTTAAGTGTGATGGTGCCTGTATTTCAATAGGTTTAGGAGTTCATAGCAAAAAGCTGCATACACTAAGTGTACATGATTACTTTATAGCTTCCTGAATGGCTCTACCATCTTGGATTGGTTAATTAGCATCTACTGCAGCTAGTTATGCTTTAATTAGCATACGTTGCTGTTTACCTTTGCTTTGTGGCTCTACATAAAGTACTGAGACATTTAATAAATACAAAATAGCTCACTATCATGTAGCCATTCATGAATCTGGCACATAGGGCAGGATTCACGATGGCTTGCACGGAGTCTAAGAGTCGTGTAAGACTCCATGCAGCCATCGCGATCCAGGAACAGCCCATAATCCTGTGTAAGAGACCAGCTAAAAAGACTCTTACACAGGCAGGGCGTGGATATGCTAATCACCTCACTTGCAGCCGAAAGGCATGCAAATGAGGTAGATTAGCGATCCACAAAGCTGAAACCAGCCCGTGTAATAGTCGTGTTAGGTGCACAAATGTACTCAGTTGAAAACTGAGTACGTGACTGCAAATAACAAAATGGAGCCATGACAGCTCCAAATAAAGTGTGCAAATGTTGCAGTCAGCATGCCAATGGGCAAATATGTGGCCATTGGCATGTTAACCCAATGCAAACATGAAATAAAATATTTTTTTTTTTTGGAGATCGGTGAGGTTTAATCGCAGCACAGCCCCGCGCAAACGGGCTGCGCTATATAAAACAGAAAAATAAAGGTTTGAAACCCACAAATGTGGGTTTTATGTAATGCATGGATTTGCAATGCAGGGACTAGCAGACCAAAAACAACATGGCTACCGTCTAGTAGTTGCTAAGGGGGGAAGCTGAGTGTAAGACATGTAACTAAGCATTAGTAGGCAATCCTATGTAAATGAGTGGTAGGATAGTGAATCACAATGTCGCATAGCAAATGTGCACATTCTGTGTAGTGTAAGAGTTAGATAAGGGGGAGTAACAGAGTAGGAGATAGGTGGCATCACAGGGGGGAATGTCAGGAAGAAATCAAGCTCATTGGAGCAAAGTGGTATGTGAAAGATGTCAATCACACAACATAAAAAGAGGAGTGTCAACAGATAAGCATGGGAAAGTCAAGAAATGGAAGGTGTACACTGTGGCCAACACTATAGTTTCTTGCTGTAAGTGCATGCGCGCATGTGCGTGCTGGGAGGCGTGAGTAAGACAGAGTGCGCGCGTGTAAGGCAGAGTAAGCATGTAGGAGCCTGTTTAAAGATTTGTAAACCTGTTTGCACTGGTGTGCACACATTTTAATCCGAATAAGCAGATTCTAGTCCGTGTAAGCATGTGTGCGCGCGTGGTAGCCATTGTGAGCGTGTTTCCTCTGGTATGCGCGCTGCTCCGCCCTGAGGAAACAGAGAGGAAAAAGGAAGCAGAAGAAATAGTAGGAAACTAGCAGGGAATACGTGTAGAGGTAGCAGGTGAAAACAATTAGAAGCAGGCAATTACACAGGCAGAATACAAGTCCAGCCCAGCACTTAAAACACTGCAAACAGCATTGCAGTATGTTTCTCTCAAGAGACACTGCAAGACAGGAGTAAGCTAGTAGAAGTGAAAACTGAAAAAGCTGCACTCAGACCAAACATGCTAGGGGCTGCCATAGCTGTCATAAGGAGACATAGGAGACTTGCTGAGGGAGGTGACAATGGAAATGCTGCCAGACAACCCACAGTGAGGAAACGGAGAAGAGTGTACAGGCCCAGGGTCATCTACCAGGGGTTAGAAGAGCTGGAGATAGTGGAGTGCTATAGAGTGAACAGAGACCTCCTGGAGCAAATTGTGGAGCTGTGCAGGCCACGCCTCACACACAGAACCAACAGAGGGGAACCCATCCCAGTGGAAACCAAGGTATGTGTTGGCCTAAGAATACTAGCAACAGGTACCTTCCAGAGACCAACTGGTGATATGATGGGGATATCGCAGGCATCAGCCTCCAGGGTACTGCACCAGTTCCTGGATGCCATGTCAGCACATGTCAGTGAGCATGTATATTTCCCCCATGCCTGTGAGGTATTGGCCAGCAATATGCGTCTCTTCCAGCAAATAGCGGAATACCCTGAGGTAGTGGGTGCAATAGACTGCACGCACATATGCATCAAAGCACCAGCCGGTGAGTGGGGTAGGGCCTACATTAACCGCAAGGGCTTCCCCTCCATCAACTGCCAGGTCATGTGTAATGCCCAGGGCATAATAATGAATGTGTGTGCTGGCTGCCCTGGGAGCTACCATGATTCCCATATCTGGCATTTGATGCAGCTGTACCAGACATTTGCCAATGGGGACATCCCACATGGTCACCTAGTGGGGGATGCAGGTTATGCACTGGAGCCGTGGCTGATGACACCCATCAGAAACGCACACACACCCGAACAGGAACGCCATAATGAGGCACACGCACAAACACGTAATGTAATAGAGCGTGTGTTTGGGCTGCTTAAGTCACAGTTCCGGTGCCTGGACACATCTGGTGGAGCCTTGCAGTACTCACCAACTAAATGTACCCAAATTGTCATGGTATGTGCTATGCTACATAATATGATTCTGCGAAAACAGCTGCAGCAGAACCAGCATAGGGCCGGCAGAAACAGCCCCCCACCATTGCCAAGGCCATCACAGGCAGAGAGTGACTTGAAGGAGGAACAACCTGAGCCTGCCCCAGTAGGCAGAAGGAGGCGTGCCCAGTATGTCCTGGCCTTGGCAAAGAGGCAACGCATAGCACATACACTGGCTCAGTAGGAACCCTGGGAATGATACCCCTCTCTGACTCACTCATATAGTAACAGGGATGCCTAACATGACACAACCTGCTCTCAAACATGTACAGGGAGTGTAGCATGTGCATCCAACAGAGGCAGCCCTGCAGCACCACCTTAGGCATGATCGCCATGTGTTAAGCAATGTAACACCATCTAGTATATGCAAACATGAAGACCCAACCTAACATCTCACCCTCATCAAGCATGATGCCATACTATGAAGACAGCAAGATCAAGTACAATAATTGGCTGAGGTTTTGCTGTTAGCAAGGGGGAACACATGGCTGACAGCCTGGGCTGACATGCCGAGCAAGACATGATGCCCCACCTGCTAGTGATGGCACGCACCCAGCACACCTGGCTGTGTGGATACTGGCAAAGGCTGTTGTCACCCGCACTGTGCCTGGAATAGGTAAGTTTGGAAACACAAACCCACCACCATAGGTAGCACAAGGGATAATAACCTGGACGTAATGCTACCCAATGCCAGAAGTCTAACCTGCAAGGTTCATGCAGACCAAACCCACCACAGCATGGAGAATGGTAATATGTGTTCTGTAACTGAAACCTGGGCAAGGCCCAGAAAAGCCCCCTAATACTACCAGGTTATGCCTCATACCATGCTCTACAGCTCCAAAACATGGAACACATGACAATAGGAGCGTGGCTACCATTTATTATCAAGGATAACCACACCTCCAGGTTGGTACCACAGCAAGAAGCAGCATGGACTATCCACGGGCAAGTAACACTGTCTCAAACTGTGTACCTGTTTGAAGCCTGCTACAGACCACACACACAAACCCAGGTACCCCAGCCAGCCTTCCTGAAGACACTGCAGAGTATGAATGTCTCAACAAATACCAAACAAGGCACACACAAAGTATGACATAGGTGGCAATCCATTATGTATGGAAGACGTAATCAGGGACCTAGGGACACAAGTGTACAGTAACCTGTCATATGACACTCACATTGCCAAGGTGGCCAGGAAGACCTGCTATATTGCCCACCTTAATATGAAAGGATGCACATGCAGAGCTAGAGAGGTCACTGTGCCCCCATACTCTTCCATTATCAGGCCCATAGGTGACAACAATGCCCCAGTTCGGATGTACCTTACCTTACACCTGCAGCAGTCAGAAAGACCCCAAATGTACCCCACCAACAGGAATAAGGGTTCAAACATTGGACATCTGCAGCCTGGCTGAAGAAACCACAGCCCAATTAAGAAGCATACTGCACAGTCAGAGGTGATGTATGCCTGATGCACAAGGCCATGTCCTATCCAGAATGAATGGACATGCTCCACTGCAGAAACCCCAAATCCAGCAGACACACCACAGTGAGTTATCTGAATCTCCACACATAGATTAATAGGATGTGCTGGAGGGACAGATGCATAACCCAGAGGCTCCTGACACTCTGGAACAGAATACCAGTCCATGATAGGCTGAGCTCCACACACAAACTCAACAAGAGAAATCCGGTGAAGTGCATGGGAGATAGTAGGTGTACACTGGGGGCCATCCCTGTGTCACATCAAGGAAAGTAAACCCTACGTGGGCATAATATGCACATTGCAAGGGGTGGTGAGACCCACACACAGTCTGTCCATGCTCAAACAAGGCCAGGGCAGATAGCCTAATATGAACCTATGAACTTATGATGATACAAATTGTGCAGGACACAAAGGATTATCACACAGCTGTCCTACCTGATGGTAGGAACCATGGTGATAATCCACAGATATGCTCTGCAGCACTCTAATATCACAAATAATACACCAAACCCACACACATTGCCAACAGCCTACTGAACAGATTCCTTCCAAACTCCCCACCAGCACCTAACTGCCAAATATCTATCCCAGGAGAGTGCTGGCCCCCTGACATTGCAGATGCTGAGGTAACAGCCAGCATCCACAAAGCACAGCACACAGCATCAATGGTACCAGATGGTGTCCTGGGTTGTGTCCAACAAGTACTGTAAGAAGAATTGAACAGCAAATAGCTTTACTGCGCACTATCAGGCCTACCACAGGATATGTACCCAAAGAGCAGTGTACAGCAACAGTGGTCCCACACCACAAAGGGGGTGACTGAATGGATACTGCAAACTATCACCCCTCAACCCCGACTATCTAGGTTGGCAAAGTAATGGAGAGGATGATCATGGATCCCATGAATAACGAGATTGGGTACCTACAGACATTGAACCCTACCCAGTGTGGCTGTCATAGGGCAGATCCTGCCCCTTACACATGTCTGACTCATGTGAAACGTGCACCAAGGCCATTGATGTGGGGAATGTTGATCACACAGCCTATCTGGACCTTGCTAAACCCTTCCATACAATACCCTAGTTGGCGGTACAGATAAGCTCACCAGCCTAACTATAAACCCATATGCAAGTAGATGGGTTGCAAACCAGCTCAAGAACAGACCTGACCTGGCAGACATGCTGCAGCCATGGCAGACTGCAAACCAGATACAACTGGCATCCCACAAGGCATGGCCCTGGGACCTCTCTTGTATGCTATATATGTCACATAGGTACAGGCCAACATGGAAGGACTCTGTCTGAACAGGTTCGCAGAGGACTATAAACTGGCCACCATATTGGACCCTCCAGCTGACACAAGCAACCTACAAAAGGCACACACAGAAACAGACAAGTGGTGCCACAGCCATGTCAACAAGCTAAATGCAGAATAGTGTATAGTCAACCCCTGTGGAAACACAGTACATGGCCAGAAATTACCACATAGGGGTCAACCCAGTAAGTACATCAGGAGCAATAAGAGACCTGGGGACACAAGGTGATAGATATTCTGCATGTGACAACCATGTGTCTGTAGTGGTTACAGAAACATACCATATACCCACCTAATCATGAAAGTAAGCACAGCTTGGTTAGGGTAGGTCAATGTGCCTCTCCAGTCATCCATCAGCAGCTTCACAATTGTGTACAATGGCCCTTCAGGGATGTACCGTAGCAGGCACCCTCAGCAACTGGAAAGACCACACAAATACCCCACTAGGAGGATCGCAGAGCTGTAACAGATGCCATGTGTCACCTGAGTAAAGAAACTGCAGCTCCACACAGTGCCATACTGCCTGGCTGGAGGTGAACTGTGCCTGATGTATAGAGCCATGACCAACCTGGTATCAATGGACATTTGGCACCATGTAAACACTGAATGCTGGTGACCTATGCAGCTGACAGGCCTGAACCCCAGCACAGACATAAACAGGACATGCTGTACCGATTGGTACACAACCCAGAAGCTCACTCCACTCACGTCTAAACTCCCACTACAGGATATCCAGGGAGTCCCTCAGTGACTGTCATCCAGAGGAATCATGATGACTGGATGGAAGATGGTAGGTGTACCCTGGATATCACCTGTATGTCACAGGTAGACAGAGGCACAGCACACTAACCGTGACATATGTCATGGCAAACACCAGTAAATGTGTGTTGAAGGACAAACACTCTCTGATTAACATTACAAATGGACTAGGGCACATGGCCATTGTTTGTCACTGTCCACACAAGTTGTGGAATACATTAACAATGTCGGACAATCATGTACTATGCTGTCCATATCTGAACAAAATGCAACATGGTCATATCTGCACAACTGGCCGTCAACCAGTTTGGTGTGCTCACTATAAATATTACAAGCAGTGATAGGACTGAAACCGATTATACTGTCCACCACAGTGAAAGTTCTGCACCAGTACACTATACGACAATACAACTGTTTGGTCAGCAGGAAAGGATGATGACAACTGTATGCAAACTGTTCCATCGTGACCCTGCAAGCACAGCATAATGCCTGTTAGGTTCAGACACAAAGCAGTTGGGCAGTAAGAACACAACCTGATGTCCAACACTCAACTGTACATGTGATATATAGATGGCGTCCACACACAAACAGAAATGTGGTGGTCCACAGATCCCAACATAAGGAAAGGTCACACTGGGCATGCTCGCACACTTAGATAAATGAGACGTGGCAGTCAAGAAGCCATACAAACTGCAAACTGGGCATGCTCACACACTTAGGCCATGTCACAGTTCAGCAGTTGCACACACATATCTGGCATTCCTATGTGTTAACACAGGAACCTCCCACAATACAGACATCTGCCCAGTGCACACAGTGACGTTACAACAGAGACATAAGTAAAGTACTGGATCCCACTCATATGCAAACATCTCCCACAGTACACACGTTGTTTATAGAGATAGGGAAGGCTATGGCAATAAAGACCCATGAACAGTATATGAGCAACAGATACTTGCATCTGACAGGTAAACATATGGCCATAGAGTGCAATACCTGACTGTTGTCCCTAGGGAATACAGAAGGCTATCCACAGTGTATTTGGCGTCTGCCTCCACAGTACAGTAGGCCACTGTGCCTGTGCAAAGTTAATGCATAGATATGCTCTCCCCTGTACTGATGGATAGTAACAGATGTACATACCTCTTCATCCATAATGATGTCAGCACACTATACATATGTCAGGGTCAAAAATCATACCCGATAATGTGAATAGCGTGCTCCGCTACTGCGTCACTAACAAATGTCATAACATAGTTTGGTAGGGGTTTGAATCCTGCAAGTGCTCAGTGTGTGTGTGAATGTGTGTGGGGGAGTAGTGTGTGCAATTCCATGTGTATGAAAAATGTCCCTTTTGGCAACTATTACTACACAACACATGCTGCATATTCCACTGTCTAAACACTGATGATGTCAGCACCCTATAAGTACAGCAGGAGAAAACAATCCCCCCGGTAATGCAAATAGCGCGTTCTGCTAATGTGTCTTTCACAAGTGTCATAACATAAGTAGATAAGGGTTTGAATCCTGCAAGTGCTCAGTATGTGTGGGGGGGAGTAGTGTGTGCAATTCCAGGTGTAAGAAAAATGTCCCTTTTGGCAACTATTACTACACAACACATGCTGCATATTCCACTGTCTAAACACTGATGATGTTAGCACCCTATAAGTACAGCAGGAGAAAGCAATCCCCCCTGTAATGCAACTAGCGCGCTCTGCTAATGCATCTTTCACAAATGCCATAACATAGGTAGATAGAGGTTTGAATCCTGCAAGTGCTCAGTGGGTGTGGGGGAGTAGTGTGTGCAATTCCATGTGTAAGAGAAATGTCCCTTTTGGCAACTATTACTACACAACACATGTTGCATATTCCACTGTCTAAACACTGATGATGTCAGCACCCTATAAGTACAGCAGGAGAAAGCAAAACCTCCAGTAAGGAAAATAGCGCACTCTACTAATGCATCTCTCACAAGTGTCATAACATAGATAGATAGGGGTTTGAATCCTGCAAGTGCTCAGTGTATGTGTGAATGTGTGTGAAGGAGTAGTGTGTGCAATTCCATGTATAATAAAAATGTCCCTTTTGGCAACTATTACTACACAACACATGCTGCATATTCCACTGTCTAAACACTGATGATGTCAGCACCCTATAAGTACAGCAGGAGAAAACAATCTTCTCAGTAATGCAAATAGCACACTCTGCTACTGTGACTCTCACAAGTAATATAACATAGTTAGGTAGGGGTTTGTATCCTACAAACGCCATGTGTATTTTTGTCACACAGTTCGTCCATGTGTGTGGGGTGTTGTTCCCAATATTGCACAACATACATTATATCAGTAATGTCAATGCACACATGATGTATGTGTGTGCCACCTACACATATGTACCTGTGAACTGCAAGAGTTCACATGTCTGAAGCCTGCCTCATGTGAATACATGGAATATGCATCAGACAACTGTATGACTGTGGTGTTCTGTGCAGGGGCTGCATGTGGTATGTGACTATACAGTGTGGGTTGTAGATGGTGTCATCCCACCAGCGAGGGATACATGACTGGTCTGGAGCATATAGTGCACATGTTGGTGATGAACAGGTGCAGCATGTTGTCACCACTTGTGGGAGTGGTAACAAGTTGTTCCATAGCAATGCAGGGAATGAATGATAAGAACCCTTCAGATAGGGTCTTGCAGCTAGAGTAATGCTCACACTCTATGTTTGGGTAGTCGCAGTACAACCATATAATGGTGTGTATAGAGACCGTCATATTCCCAGTGTTGTCAGGAAGGCCAAGTGGGTTTCCTGGGTATGGGAGTGTGGTGTGTGCCAGGCTATGAACCTGAAGGCAGTCTAACCCACTGTGAGTTTCACATGGATAGGCTCTGATGCTTTGTGCAGTGCCACCAACCTGGGGGTGTGTGTATCTGAGGTGCCTTCGGATGCATCCCCCCCCCTGTTCTGGTTTGGTGCATGTGTAGGGGATGACAAGCATGGTATCAGGAATGACCTGGCACTGATGGTGTGTACCTGGGAGCCTTGTACCAGGAGTCTGTTACTCCACGGATATTGCTGTACCCCATGCTAAGGACAGTTTCCACTGCATGCATCTTGAGGTTTACGCTGCTGCTGTTGAGTAGCATTTCTATTAGTGTCCTATCCCGTGTGATACCTGTGTAGGTGGCTATGTAATGTCAGCCTTTCATACAAAGGCACTATGTGTGCAGCAACAGCCTCTGCCAATATACAATGGCCCATGGGTGACAGGTGCAAGCTGTCCCAAGCAAAGCAATGTGGCTTGTCCAGCATGTAATCCCACACTGACAGGCATTGGATCCCCTTTGAATGTCACTGAAACATATGTTAATTGCAGAAACTGATGATCCTGTCTACATATTGTGGCAGCATTCTTGGTGAGGGTGAGATGCTACTCAATGCCAGGGTCATACCAGCCTGTGCTACAAGCTCAGAGAGCCCCTCTATGTCCCCTAACATGTAGTCCAGGGAGGTGCATCAGAGGTCATACACACTGGCACAGACAATGACTGAGTCATACTTCTACATGCCTTGGAGTGACTGGTATGCTTGTGTTATGTGATGGATCATAGTGCCCGATGGGCAGCTCAGCGCGACCGTCACCTTGTTCAGCCTGGGAGCAGGACCCCAGTGTACGTGACGATAGAGGTACCTCATGCAACTGTAGCAGGTGTGTTGTCAAGCCGTATGGCCTGTGACTGTTCGGCACACAGGCTTTGTGAGCTATGTGCTGCATGTGCTCTGCTCTGGCTTAACGTTTGCTTGTGTGTCTGCTTTGCAGGTGTCAGCTGCTCAGGCAGGATGCTATTCTGAGAGTCCAATAATGTACCTGTGTGTTTCTGTGTTTGGATGGCAGTCGTGGCAGGTCTATGGGAGACTGGTACTGTATTCACTGTAGTATCCCACTCCACCTGACAGGGAATGCCAGTGCTGTGTTAACAGAGATAAGCCCCCAGTTTGGCTATGTGGTTGCATCTCTCACATGTGTTGTATGTGTATGGGAAGGGGAGAGGGTTGCCTGTGTACATGAGGCAGCTGTAACATTGCCACATGACTCACAGATTCACCAACTGGACCTGAGAGTAGATCGACAGGTGACCTTTGCACATGCTACCATAGCATTGTAACACCCATACTAAGTAACGACACATAGGTCCAATGGGGAACAAAGTACTCAAGGCGACTATGTGAGGGTGTAGTGCTCCTGATTTGTTAGTGCTGGCATATATGAATGCTGTCTTGAGCAAATGCGTGGTAAGTCATACGCAATGTGTTACAGGCAAGCTACATGCAAACAGGACAAACAGTGATGTTCTGTCAAGTGACACATGGACATCAGTACAGTAAGCAATACAGATGTCACTAGGGATCCACAGAGGCACTGTATATCTGCACTGCAGGTGGAATCAGTGTTTCAGGAACATAACAGGCAAACATGCATACAAACAAAGCTACAGTCAGCAGGCCTGTATGTAGACTATGCTACAACAAACAAGGTGTACGACTTCCAGTAGGTAACAGTGCATATATCCAGGCACTATAAGCCAGTACCCAGACATTCACAGGTCAGACGGGCTGGGTCCAGCCGCACCCCACACAAGTGTATAGACCACGTACCTTCGTAATGTTGAATAAATGGCCTGATACCCAAGTGCTCATACCTCTAATAATACACATGTCAAATAACAGACACTGAGCCCTCACTCAGCAGTTCCAGACTTAGTATGATGTATGCTACCTGTCCTGGCACCACAGTATCCTTGACATGTATAGACACTCTCCCTCCTGTCATAGTTAGGTCTGTGTTTTGGTGCTGTCATGCATGGTATGAGGTGTGACCTTGTAGTGCTAGTGTGCTCCTGTGAGCCTTGAACCTGTTATGTAGTACTGCACAGATACAACATCCTGAAACATCCGCATTGCAGAGTTGTGTGTGGACAGCATGCAACTCGCAGTTGGCATGACCATCATTGAGTATCAATATGTATATTGTTGTATCCCCTGTGCTACCTATGTAGGTGGCCATCCCTTGACAGCCTCACCACCAGTATGCAAAGATGTGCAGACAGAACACTGTGGTAATTACTATGGGTGTACAAATCAATACAATGACATTCATACTGTAACTGCAGAAGGCATGCTGGTATATACCCACAATTATATAATCACACTGTACTGCTGTCAACATCATACTATTACAATACATCTATGTAGTCACCCTGTGCATCAGCACCATATTAACCTGTTCCTGCACCGATTTTACAGATTGCAGGAGGTGGCACAGTTTCATCATATGCACAGGGTGTGTACCTGGTATGTCTGAGTCTGCCACTGATATAACCAATTGACATGTCTGTGTGTGTGTGTTGGTGAGGGACAGCAGTACAAGATGGGGCAATGTTGATGCAGTGTGTGCATGTATGCGGTAGCCCTAGGTGTTATCACTTTGCATGTGTGCATGAATGCACACAGTCCCACCTCATGGCTGCCATATACAGGTGTACAGGTGTTTGTGGACAGCCACAGACTGTACCTGCCAGGTCATACAGATCACTGTCTGTGGCCATTGACACGGTACCTGTGCCTGGCAGGGGTGCTACAGACTGTATCAGGTACTAAGCCAGACTGGGTACTGTCATCAGAAGCAGGTGGTTGGTGACTGGAGAAGGTCCCTGTTGGGACTGTCCAGCACCACGTGCACATGGTCTCCTGGGGCGGTCTGATGACAACACAGACCCAGCATTGCTGGGGCTGCTGCTGGCACTATGTGAGCGGCCGCGGGCCTGTTGTCATCCATGATGGCTGCCAGCTGCTGCTGTTCCTGGCATACAGCCACTTCGATGCCTCAACCGTCCACCATTGCCCTGGCTCATGGACATGTAGTTGTGGAACAGATCTAATGTGTCCCCCCAACGTCTGTCAATGACCTCAGTGAAGTTACGGATGGCAGCCGCAACATCACGCATACTGTCACTCATGGTTGTGCGACATGCTCTCAGCTCCCTCAGACCATGTCTGGTGTACCATTCCATACGTGACTGTGCCTGCATTACAGCCTGAAACATAGCTGAGGTTGAAAGACCTCTGTGGGCATGTCTGACAGGGGCGGTATGCCCACGGATGCTCCCACGAGAACCCCTGGACGTCTGCCTGTGTGGTACCATGTCAGGACCCTGGCCATGGCTGCTGTGTGGGGATGCATGTGCCACCGGTACCACATTACCCTGGTCAATGCCCACTGTATCCTGTCCATCACCTAGGGACATTGGTGACAAAGGGTGTATTGGCAGGATGACTGTGTGCACTGATGGGGTCAGCAGCTGTGTAGTGTTAATTGGCTGACCAATGATGGACCCTGGCACACCAACCTGTGCCATTACACAGGTATCATCATTAGCACTACCCACAGCAGCTGATTCAGATTCCCTGCTGCACAACACCAGAGCAGCACCAGAACCTGTGGGAGTAAGACAGGAAACACAGTTTACAATGTGTACACAATGTCACCACTGATACACACATGCACACATGCACACATGCACACATGAGCACATGCACACATGAACACATGCACACATGAGCACATGAGCACATGCACACATGGGCACATGCACACATGCACACACGCACACATGCACACATGAGCATATGCACACATGCACACATGCACACATGGGCACATGCACACATGCACACATGAGCACATGCACACATGCACACATGGGCACATGCACACATGCACACATGGACACATGCACACATGCACACATGCACACATGCACACATGCACACATGGGCACATGCACACATGCACACATGGGCACATGCACACATGCACACACCTCAGTATATGAGATATCAACCCACAGACACAAACACACCTGCAATCAAACACATAGCACTACTGCTTCAGCCTATTATTACTATTAGTATCAAGAGTATTGAAGGTAATGGTATTACACACTCACCAGCATGGATAGGCTGCCTTGCTGTTACACCAGAAGGACCTGCAGAAAAGAGACATTTATTGTCAGTGGGCACAACTGTGCCATTGATACTGTGGGCATGATACAGTACAGTAGTGCAACAGTTAGCTTCCACAGGTGTACTGCAGATATTGAGGATATCACTCTTGCACAATAATTACCAAGATTACAGCTACAAAATGAGGACACACCTCACACATGCATAACCTAACAGTGTACAGAATGGTCAACTATACACATGGCATGTTACCTGCATGCTCCGTGTCCTGCTGCTGTGTGGCTCCAGCCTCCATCATTACACATGTATGCTGCTGCTGTTGCTGTTGTGCTGGAGCCACAACACTTAGGAGTAGTCCCTCCAGTCTGGTGAGGGGGGGATGTCTAGCCACCCCACCACCTGTGGCAAGCTGCAGCCTGTGGATATCCGATGCACGCTGACGGACATTTCTAATTAAATCACTGCAGTGATGGCATACCTGCTCATATGTTCGGTTATGTGTGCCTATGTCATTTACCCGATGGACCAGGTCTTGCCACAGTGCAGCCCTCTCCTGCTGGTTCTGGCTGGTGCGGGAAAAGAGTACAGCGAAATCCCGCACCAGGCTCTGGTGTATCTCCTCCTCCTCTGCAGCAGGGTAGACAGGGTTCCGCTGGTGAGCCATAGCCCAGAAAAGGAGAAGGAAAATATGTCAGCAATATCTGTCAGCAAACTATGGCACACATAATACACATAATACTCGACTGCAGTGATATAACTTAAACACCATATATAGCATTTGTCTGTCTATTGGGGGATACACATGTAAATGACCAGATATCAGTGCTCATCTGACAACTGTGCAACAGTACCTGGCACACTCCATACGACAGACTAGTATACTGCAGCAGTCAACACACTGTTTCAGGTACAATACACAACCTCATGCTGGGGGTTTGTATCAAGGTACTGTATGGGGAACATTATCAGCCCATGCACTGCACACAATGCACGTTACATATTTCACTGGTAATGCACACTACTCTTACTTGCCATAACCCTACCTACACCACAGTGACATAGTGACATACAGGGTAACACAGCACAACATATGGCAATGTAGTATGTGTTGATCGCAATACCTCACACACCTGTCTCTGGCCTCAGACCAAGGACACACACTACCATGACAGACAGACAGTCATGGTGAGCAATCACACGAGTACACACCATGCACCCAGTCACTAGCACACTCAGTCCACCTCACATATTTCATTTGCAATGTGTTCATGGGTGTGCATTGTGTCTTAGGTAGGTAGTGTGCTTTTGGCCCTGGGCCTACAGCAGCATACTGTTATGTTACCCTGCCCCTTGTGACACATGTGTTATGATCGTACCTGTTCCTTACAAACAGTTACACAGGGTGACTCATATGGCATATTACCTATCTGCATAACATTCACCAAGGGTATGTCTGACATCTACTCATGGGGAGCCTTGCTTCTTAATTCTGTGTGGTCTACTACAGGGTATGTCGTATCTGTGGGTAGGGTCCTGTACCTCCAGCATGTGCTCTATACTGCAGTGACAAGGATGACAGACATAGGTAATTTGTGTTGTGGATGTTAGAGGTGTTACCATGGTTGTTAGACAACTGTCATGGGTGTGACTGAACTATGTATATCCAGCAGTGGTAACCTCTATGTAGGTAGACTGTTTGCGCTCTGTGGTGTTTGAGTACATTGACACAGTTACTTGCATATGTCTGTGTCCTTCTCCATATCTGTAGCTGTCATGGGAGGTACATACCGTGTAGGACATTGTGGGGTGTGGAGGGGTACAGTGACTTACATGTCCATAGCTGACACACCATGTCCGCTGACACATTCCATGTACAGGTATTACAGGACTAGTGTGCCACTGTGTATATCAATGTGGAGCCTATTGTACACTTGTTGCCCCTTTTCCCCCCTGACACATGCAGTGGTGGGCAGGCATGCACATATGTGGTGGTTACTGGTGTCAGTGTTTTTGAATGGGGTATGGTACTCCAGTATCCACACTGGTGTTCACTCCATGCCTTTGACACCAGGCACCTGTTGCAAGACATCTGCACACATGTGCCTCACACAGTCTATATATATATATATATATATATATATATATATATATATATATATATATATATATATATATATATATATATATATATATATATATATATATATATATATCTGTATATATATATATATATATATATATATATATATATATATGTTTGTATATATGTATATAAAATATGTATATATAGATGTAGATATATACATATAGATGTGGGGAGAGAGGGGGAGAGAGTGAGAGAGAGAGACACAGGGAGAGTGAGAGTGTGAGGGGGTGGGACAGAGAGAGAGAGATAGTCATATACAGACATATCTGTTGTCAGTCAGATCTATCTGTATATGTCTCTACATAAATCTATATATGCATGTGTGTATTACATATATCTGTACGTACATATTCTACCAATCTCGATGTCTGTGCAGTAAGTGAGAACCTGGTTTAAGGCTCCTGCAAGCACACCAGCAGTACCAGGCTATACCCCGTATCATGCGTTTTAGCCCCAGAACTCAGGACAAAACAAAAAGGGAGGGGGTGTGTCCATATTCATGAAGGACACCCACACCTCCAGGTTAGTGGCAACACATGAAGCATCACAGACTATCCAGGTGCAGATAACCATAGGCAAACCTGCTATACAACTGGTAGCATGTTACAGACCACCCTCCCAATCTCAGGAACTACAGTCAGCCTTCCTGAAGACATCGGAGGATATGAATGTCCCACCAAATGCCATCATACTGGGAGACTTCAACTTCCCTAACATACACTGGGTGCATTATTCTAACCCAAAAACCCTAGCCCAAAGGTTCCCGGAATTCACTAAGTCAAATGCAATGGAACAGCTAGTCACCTCTCCCACAACAGGAGATAATATACTAGACCTGATCATCACAAACATGGGAACAATGCGCTACACACCGGAAGTATACCCCTCACTAGTCACATCTGACCACAGACTAATCACCCTGGATATACATATCCCACCTCCCCCACAACACAAAAGACTACAGTAGGGAAACCTCTCACATGCCGACTTTACACTTCTTATAACTGAGTTGGTATCCTTAATGCCCACTGGGCCAGTGGAAACCACTTCCCACAATGCAGACACCTTCACATATGCTTTCTATGGACATCTCCAAGAATGCATGGATCATGCAATCACAAATAAAACCAAGACCCTCTCCACCAAGGGCAGGCGTCCTGTCTGGTGGACCCCAGCATTGAACAAATTGTATAACAACAGAAGGTAGCTAGTGCATGGCAGAGCAGAATTTCATAGAGCTACGCCATCTCTGATCAGCAGTAGTAGAAAGATCCGTTTTGTCGTACAAACATGCAAGGCCAACAATGAGAGGGACATCGCTATGGACACTACAGATAACCACAAGGCCTTCTTCTGCTATGTTGCACACCTGGGTGGGAACCCTCAGATATGTTCACAGTTCACAGTGACAAACGCTACACTGAACACACAGATAATGCCAACATTCTGGCAGACAGGTTCAGTGCAGATTTCTCCCCTCCCTCACCCACACATGAGGAATTACTTATCCCAGCTGACTGTAGCCTCCCTGTCATCTCAGATGTCCAGCTGGGAACCACCCTCAGCAAAGCTGCAAACACAGCATCAATGGGACCTGACCGCATTGCAGGTTGCATGCTACGTGAACTCCAAGAGGAGCTACACATGCACATTAAATGCTATTCAACCATAGCCTTACTACAGCATATGTACCTGGACACTGGAATACAGCAACAGTAGTCCCACTCCACACAGGAGGCACCTCTACAGACCCTGGTAACTACCGCCCCATAAGCTTAACCAGCCTGGTCTGCAACGCTATGGAAAGGATCATTATGGAACTCATACACAAAGACATTGGGGACTTAGACACATGATCCCACCCGGTTTGGCTTTGTAGAGGGCAGATCCTGCCTTATGAACCTGGTTGTCCTTTTCAAATCAGTCACTAGAGCCATTGACGAGGGCACAGCAGTCCATACAGCCTACCTGGACTTGCCTACGGCTTTCGACACAATACCGCACTCTGGCATCATAGACATGATCAACAGCTGAAATGTAAATCCATATGTCACAAGATGGGTTGTAAACTGGCTAACAGATAGAAACCCTACAGTCAAACTCACTGGTGCCATGTCAGACTCAGAGCCATTCACAAGTGGTGTCCCACAGGGCTCTGTCCTGGAACCGCTCATGTTCGGCGTATAATTCTCAGATGTGGAAGCAGACATGGGAGGGTAGTGGCTGACAATGTTCAAAGATGACTGCATACTAGGCGCCATAGTCGATACAGCAGCTGACACATACATCCTACTGACAGGCCTCAAGGAAACACCGACAACTGGTGCCGGAGTCATGGCCTTAAACTGCATGCCACGTAATGTATACACATACCCTTTTGGACGGACAAGGTACCCACATATTATCACATAGACAGTAACCCACTGAGTACAAACAAAGTAATCAGAGACCTGGTGACACTGATTGATGCTGACCTCTCATTTGACACCCACATTGCCAAAGTGGTTGGATAGACTTCCTACCTTGCCCACCTTGTCATGAAGGGATTCACATCCAGATCAAAATGGGTCATTATACCCCTATACTCCTCCCTTATCAGGCCCATGACTGTGTACTATGCCCCATTTGGTATGTACCTCACCTGGCACTTGCAACAGCTAGGGGGACCCCATAAGTACATCACCAGGAGGATCAAGGGACTCCAACAACTTTCATATGCTGCCAGACTAATGTAACTCATGCTCTATTCCATAGCATACTGCCTACATAGGGGTGATCTGTGCCTGATGTAGTAGGCCATGTCCAATCAGGTATTGATGGACATGTTAAACCTCATACAATCCAAATCCATCAGAACCACAACAGCTACGGATTTAAACCTCAGCACACATATGAATAGGACATACTGTAGGGACAGATCCATCACTAAGAGGCTTCCCATACTGTGGAACAGGATCCCAGTTCATGTTAGGCAGAGATCCTCACTGACACTCTTCATGTGCATTCTTGACAAGTGGATGGGAGATCATAGGTTTACAGCAGGGGTCATCTCTGTGTCACTACTAGACAGAGGCATAGTAAACTAATGCTATTATGTAGGGGGGTCTTCACAGTGTCATTACTATACAGAGGCGCAAGTTTATAAATCTATTCTATACACTGTCTGCAGATAGCCTAGTACTAAACTATGACACTGTGAAACTATATATGTCTATGTATTTCTACATCCCTCTCTATCTATGTATACACATATGCATATTATATGTATTTATATACATATATATATATATATATATATATATATATATATATATACATACATATCTCGATATACATATGTATACACATGTTATTTATATATATATATATATATATATATATATATATATATATATGTATATATATATATATATATATATATATACTCCTTTTTAGTTCCACATATGTATACACACAGTGACGTACTGCTGAACATCAATTACTGTACAACCTACTTGTACATTGCACTGCAACCTACATTGCTATGTGCACATAGCTACCGTCACATACATATGTATATAGAGCCTTCAGTGACAGTTGCAGTATGTCCCCGGCCCTATGCACATCTTCATATACATAGATACAGACCAATAACACATCTGGAGGGTTCACAGTATGTAGAATATTATAGTAGTACTTTACATTACCTGTGTTTGTTGCAGCTGTTTGCGTAGGCTTGCAGTTACTTGGCCTGCTGTCAGCCTCTTTATTTTGTTGTTACAGGTTTTTTTTTCTTTCTTTCTTTCTTTCTTTCTTTCTTTCTTTCTTTCTTTCTTTCTTTCTTTCTTTTTCTCTCTCTCTACCTCCAGCGGGTGCAATGAAAGTATTGCATGTGTGGACTGGGAGTACAGGATACTTTTGTAGGTATCTGCACATGTCCATGTGATGGCCTCTGCACCAGTTGTTAGCCAGCATTTACTAATTGCATGCAGCCTGTTGTGTAGTGATTGCAGTTCTCACTGTGATTACAGGACTGTGCTATAAAAAGGTCTGTTAGGTAGGCGTATCCCTTTCAGATTATCAGGGTGGGGACCATGCTGGTTTGCTGTGGACACTGTTCTGTGAGTGTAAGTGTTGGTATGTCTCTCATATTTCAGGTTATGTTGTAGACATTGCAATGCATGTTGTTCTGTAAGCTGAGTATTCCTTCCTCCAGTGTCCTCTTCTCCATGTGTATGTAAACTGACACCTATGACTAGTAATACTGTGTATATGGGTGTGTGTGCTTTCCTGTGGGGATTGTGGTGTAACTGGTATATAGCAGTGGCTCTTGCAATCTGTTGCTATGGCTTCAATATTTGGCCTTTACATTCACTCGTTGTATGCCTGCTAGGTGTCTTTCCTGTAATGTGTTGCTATGGCTTTCCTATTTTCCATTTACATTCACAGCTTGCAATGCTTACTAAATCTGTTTGGGCAGCAATTCCCTATGTGTTTGTTGTGGTAGGGTGTTACTGCATGCAGTGTGGTCTGGCCATGGTGTGGGCCTTGACACTTACAAGGATATTTGATCATGCTGCTGAGCAGGCCTCAGATACTCTCCGGTGCATCTTTTATCAGCCTCATGGAATGGTACATAGCAGTGGGTTACACCAATGACATATTCTGATATTCTGTAGTTGTGACTGTGGGTTATTTCAAGCATATGTATTAGTACACCATTTGTGACGTGCAAGTGGTGCATACCTTCAGTCATTCATAGTTACCATTGCATGTGTAGTTACACCTTTCTGCCTACTGTTAGTACATTTGACAGGGTGTCAGTGGGGCACAGTTGACATTTGTTTTCACATCAGGGACATCCCTGTAACTCAGTCACAGTTGCTATGTCTGATCTCTTAACTATTCAACTATGGCAGTGTTTATCCTGCTCTGAGTATGTGTGTGGCTTGTCAAATGCTACTGTGACATTATTACCTAGTAGCTACCAACTAGCATGACTGTTTCCCAGCGCACAGTACTATTTTACAAATCCACTAGATTTGACAGTAAATATACATGACATGCTTTGTGTACTACACTTGCTCTATTCCCTTTACATTAATTCCTACTATTTTATGATATATTTCTTTCAGCACAATGTTCTTGTATAGCAGTCATGGCTAAGTGGTAAGTCATGCAGACTAGTGTTTCCAAGGCCCTGGGCTTGAGACTGAGGGAGGTATTTTATTTTGCTGCTGAGAAAACTACAGGCCTTGTCATTCAGAGTGACTAAGGCACTTTTAAGCAGTTGTAAGCGGGTTAGCGCTGGTTTGCGCGGAGGTCACGCATGCGCACTGCCGCTTAGCTTCGCGCACACACGCTTAGCTAAGCGCACAGAAGCGCACTCCCGCTTAATGCTGCTTAAAAGTGCTTACTCTCGCACACACCCATACTATTTTCTTTTAAAGAAAAGAAAATGGGAAGATAGGAAAGTGGTGAAAAAGGGGGCACAAAGAGGGTAGGACAGTAGGAAAACAAGCTCGGGTTTTGCAGGAGGGATGTAGGAAAGGCCAACAGCTGCCCATTTCTTCGTCAGCAACAGCTGTGCATATGTTTGTAATTTGGTGTGAAATTTGAAACCTTCCACCCCTGAGAGAGGTGTGAGGAAAACAATAATATTTGTTGTACAGCCAATTGTAATTGCCAGTTTACATGTCCAGCAGACATGTGTGCAAAATGGGCAGCTATGTATGGGGCATAAGTTTTTTGTGGGTACAGAGTGCCCTTTTTTTTTTTCAGGTGAGAGTGGTATGTCAGGTACAGGAAGTCGGTATAGCTGGGGAGGTAGGTAGGGGAGGTTAACAGATAAGACAAACAAGACGCATACAGGGGTGGTGTATGACACATGTGGGGGGGTTACACAATTGACGGGGATGGATGTTTGGATATCTCGAGCCCATGAGCCCACAGATGGCAACAGTGGAACTGAGATCCCCACCCATGGGCAGTTGCCACTGTGCCTTCACTGCCCAAGATGGGGCTGTGCTGGGGGCTGTGTAGGCCGGGCAGCAGGCACACCCATGAGTTGTGCCACCCATGCCTCAAGCTGGCATAGGGGTCCAAGCACAGCGTGCTGGATCTCCCTATGCACCACAGTCCGGACACTACGGAGGGTGAGTGGATGTTCTCCTCCGGCCACGCTTGCAGAGGGGGGACGAGCCCCATCCCCTGCAGCGCTTCCACCCGCAGGTGGCACAGGGCCACTGGAGGAGGGTCCGGCTTGAGCACTACTGCCAGGTGCACTCGCCAGCTGAGGTGGGAGAGGCGGGTCCGCTGGAACCCGCCTTCCCTGTTGTCCTATGTTTTGCATTATTTAGTGACAGTTTGGGTTATTAACGTGCAATACCATTCACAATTAGTTGTAACAGCATGCATTAGTATTCCCATTAACCAAACACCCATAAATTCAAGCCACTGAACAGCAAGCATAACACATGCATAATTTGAATGACAGTACACATTCCAACAACATGCAGGGTTGAGTGATGGCAACAGGCCATCAGGTTTGGATGTATGAACAGGGCACATGCATCAACGTACATGCAAATATGTATGAACCAACAGGACAATTGTCCAGGGGTGTTAATTGTGAATACACATACCCATTTCACGTGGAATGGATTATTTGTGGTTATAGGGCAGGGTGAAGAAATATTTCATTAACAACTTCAAATACCTATACATATGTTGTACATTTCTACTAGCTGCAGATATATACACACTACAGGTCTGACTGCAGTTTCCTATGTGGCAACTTATTCAGGTTGGTGATAGGAATGTTACTGCTACATCAATACACATTTCATATTTATTCATATGCATTCATATCTGGCTCTGTTCAGCTACATCATCCTGCTACATTTGCTTTATATGGCTATAGACAACTGTGGATGTTTGGTATTTCATACAACCATACTATCTGCATATTGCAAACTCAGAGCAACATATCCAGATTTTGGGACACACATTCCAGCTTCAGTACTTTTTTCAACACATGTTGCTGTTTGGTTCTGCCTGTCACATTCATTTCATTCTGTACTGATTGCAGTATACTTTATTCAGGAGTTATTACTACTTTATTGGTGGATTCATACCTCTTTCTCACACTCTCTCACACTTGTTTTATTTTTGCAATTCAGGATGGTACTTAATTCTAGGCTTTATTGACATGTATTACTTTTAGTTATAACAATCCTTTACAACAGTCTCACTTGTGTCATGTTTCAGAATTTAAACAGGGATATATTTCACACGTGTTTTACTCAGCTTCTGTAGCTGTACTTTTCAGCCTGCTGCAGGTTATGTACTATTATATTACAGGTGGAACATCTTTATTTCTGACTTGTTTCATTTTTATTTTTGGATTACAGTCTGCATCACACTTTTGTAATCAAACAGTACTTGCAAACTCTCTTACACTGTTACTTGCACTTTTTATTAATTAGTGACTACACTGCACTCTTTTGCAAGCTGTCATACTTATATTTTTTTACAGTTACAGGGAGAGAATTACTGACCTGCCTGGGGGCGCAACCGCACCAGCCTATCTGCATAGGCTCGATGGTTTGCAGAACGGACACCTGCAGCTGCAATATAAATGAAGTAATATTGGAATACACATCTCCATAATATCAGCTAGGTTAATTTCTTACATAAATAATTACATGTAACTTACTCAGTAGTGGGGCGTTGGGCATTTGTCGGGCATCCTGGATCCAACGGTTCATTTGGTCCTGCTTCCGTCTCTTCAGGTCCGCATGGTGGTGACGGACCTGTTCACCAGTCCTTGGTATTCCTGTGGCACTGGTGAGATCATGTGCCAACCGGTCCCACGCCTCAGCCCTATATGCTCCCCACAGGACCTGGCCCTGCATGAG
Organism: Protopterus annectens; assembly: GCF_019279795.1. Classification (NCBI taxonomy): domain Eukaryota; kingdom Metazoa; phylum Chordata; order Ceratodontiformes; family Protopteridae; genus Protopterus; species Protopterus annectens. The sequence goes on from NC_056725.1 coordinate 887,635,815, forward strand.
TTGGGCCTCATGATCATGGATGAGGAGCCAAAGCATATATTTGGACTCCTCAACACCCCACCTCTGTGCTCGGAAGCAACTACCCTCTCCTACACCTGCCATCCTGACTGCAAGTCGGTTCCACAATCAGTTATGCTGTGTATTCCTACCTATGGGGCTTATATATGCCGTTTTTCCTGCACTTATCTGTGATTGGCCATTTTGGAATTGTATCAGCTTCACAAAACCTGCTTTGTCATGCTCCTCTTTCCATTCATTCCTATATATATGCTATTACTGCATTTCTTAGCGCAACTGTCATGGCTTAGTGGTTCAGTACTTTGACTATGGTGCATGGTATCCTGAGTTCAAGCCTGGCCATTGCTTTTTATATTTTATGACTGTCTACACAGGCTAGGAGGTGTGTCTGTGTGAAGGCAGTTTTGATACAGCTTGCTCAACGTTGCTCGTCGGTTAGCTTGTTGGCGCGGTGCGCAGCTCCGCTCAAACGGGTCACGCTGGTTTACGCGCTGTTCGGCTGTCAGCATGCATATTACACTCAGCTCAGCTACGGGCACACAGTTTCAGCATGTTAGAACTCTGCTCAACCCAGGGCACTCCTTCTACACCTGTTAAACCACTACTCACCTACGGGCACTCATTTTACACCTGTTAAAACACTGCTCACCTACGGGCAGATATACTCAACTTGTTAGAGTGTAGCTTAGCTATAGTCACATCTGACATTTTTTTTTTTATTATCTCACATTTCTTCACAATACATGGCCCATTTCATTACATTTTACATAAAATATAATTTTATATTTGTACATATATGTCAGGGAATTGTTTCGTGCTTATTTCACTAAAAATAAAAGTTGATGTTGTGGGGGCTCGAACCATGACTGTCTCCTCTTCAGCCAACATCTCTACTGCTATGCTATTGCTTCTTGGCTTACTTTGCATATTTAGTTCTTATATGCTTTTCCACTGACTGCTAACTGTGGCTAAGCGCCGGGCACGTCTGCGCAAACGAGTGCACTCACGGGCAAACATCTTTAAAACTTATAAAAAAATATATAACATGTTCATTTTTACATTTTATGTTCATAGTCTGTGGGGGCATGTGTTGTGTTGTGTTTATTCACATTTACACGGACTCTGTCGTGGGGGTTTACTTTCGGGACTTTTACTCTTCTGGGGGTGTGTCCGTTTGCAGGGCTCGCCCTACAGACAAGCCCCCTACTGTCTTACATGGACCGTGTTAACCTTAGGTGTGATTCAGCATGCCCTTATGCATATGCATGGCATGCTGACGTCACACCGTTTAACTGCAGCCTCCGTGTAAGCCTTGTAACTCTTACACGGAGGCTTTGTGAATCCTGCCCATAGTCTTTTTTGTTTCTTTTTCATTTGAAAACTCTGTTGTAAAAGCATACTTGTATTTGGGCAGTCCTTTTTCACATATGATATGCAGCCTGTATTTATGCTTAAGTGAACTACCAGTTTAAAAAAAAAAAAAAAAAAACGTTCCACATTTTCACTGAGAAGTACAGTCTATGAAGTTTGTAACAAAATATTACTGCTATGAAATAGCTGAAAAAAGCAAAGCACTACAAAAAGTTGCTTGCTGTAGAAATTATCAGGCCATATAACTCAGAGGTGACAATTCAACAGTAAATGTAAATTAAGTACAGAGATGCATGTCTGTGTATGCCTAGAATATCAAATGGAAAATGAGAGAAATGAGTGTGATCTGTGCATGTCTGGGTACAATTATGCTTATATTCATAAAAAATAAATAAATACAGAACTATATTAAATCTGGTTAGGCCACGTTTTACCACAGCAGTTATGTAATAGGCACATGCAGGAGGAGTGTGACACAAAACCGCATGGGGAAACTTTGCGATCAGAAATGAAAATTTGCATAGGACATTGGAACCTTTCTTTTCCAAAAGGCTTCCATTTTAGTATTCATCCATCGCTTATGAAACTAACTTTTCCATTATTATTATTATTATGCGTTAAACCTCCTTGCATCATTTTGTTCCTGTTTTTTAAAACACTGTATGAGGCAAACTAACTGCCTTTGGGATTTTGTACTTGAGTTAATTCACTTAAGAAGATGATGTCTAGTTTTATACATATTACTTCACATCCCTGTCTGTAAATATGACAGTTTATGAATAATTGCACATATATGAATCAGCTTGGTTTACCTTCTTCTTACCACCATGAAATTCATACCAGTCTGAAGGTTTTTGGACAGAGAGCTGTGCATATGTTTTAGAGTCCCTCTCACTGTCACTTTTTTCTCTCAATTACTGGTCTTTTTGCATTTTACGTATTTGCGAAAATAGTCTACATGTAGTATCAAATAAGTAAATGTGCTGAATACGATTCCTATTTCAGACTTGATTTAAGTTATTTTAGTGGTGGAAGCAGTCAGCTTGTTTCTTAGTTTTCAGAAGCTGACTTTTTCAGACTTTATTACAGTCACCTCAACCATTCCATGTTTAAATGCTAAAGGTTTATATATATATATATATATATATATATATATATATATATATATATATATATTAATATTCTCTATCTCTGTTTTACATGATACGGCACAGTATTACTAATTATGTTTGAGGTAGTGGTGAATTTTAATGTCCTAGAGAAGTCCTATTTCTTATAAATATCAGTCTTAATATAGTCATTTTTGTTCTTCGGTGGTCAGTTATGAATAAGCATGAGACAAAAAAACTTTGAAGCATCAACAAGGGATTACTTGTCCCATTTGTGACATTTTGGATGTAATTTATTATAATACACATTCCCCTTTTCTACATGCCCTAATTTCAACCCGTGTCTTCATGAAATAAGTACGACTTTCCCTGCTTAGAAGCATTTGATCCATATGGATATATTAGTTGGGGAGTAACATGTTTGTTCTGCACAGGTTAATGAATCACTGCTGAAGTGCTTCCAGTATTTTATCCACTAATCCATTTTTGGAATACATTGCTGTATGACTCAACCCATGGAAAAGCAATGGCTTTCTTCCACATCAGTGGATTTTATCAAAAAGTCAGAAATACATAAAATTTTTGCGGAACTATATAATAGCTATCTCTATGGCTAAAAACGTTCTATAAATAAACTGCAGTCACTCCCTTTCTCATAAAGCAAATGAATGAGCATTTCTCTATGTTTTTACAGCCCTCTTAATGCTGAACTGCAGGCTTTTTTTTTAAGTTTCAGTCTGGCAGTTAGCACACTTGATTAATGTTATGAACTGTTTGAGATCTGCTTCCTGTGGTGCAGGGTTTGATTCTCTTAGATTCCAATTGCAGACCGTGTGACTTTGAGCAAGTCACTTAATCAGACAGTGTTTTGGGGCAATTGGAAATTGGTGTAGGCGACTGAGTGTTCTCCTGGAATACATGCCAAATAACTACCCATGAACTAATGAACACCTACTCAGTTTCATTGACTACACAGCATGTGATACTTTGCAAACAGTTAAGCATGCTGGGTTGTTGCGACATAGAATACTGTCTTTGGAACACCAATAAATGTTCTGTTACATATCTTTGAACATAACTGTAGCTTATCTTACCTGAATATGATAAGCTGTGGAAATGGCAGAAGACAGCAATATATTCAGGTTCAGAGGAGACTATGCACAGCCAGAGATATTTGACCTCAGCTCAGGGTGCCAGAATGCTTGCAGTTTTTTTATAACACTTCACAAGTGAATATATTTAAGTAAAATTTAATAGCAGGTAAAATATGGTAATATATGTAGTCATCAGCAGCACTGGACATAATTTAAATGTCATTACAAATGTTAAATAGCAGAATGTTACATGAAATTCCATCTTGAGCTCATGGTATAGCTTCCCAAGTGAGTTCTAGGTTATCTGCCTTTTGGGCCATTTTATCTTTAGCCAAATGTTTTATCTCAAATGTAAGAATCAAACTCTGCATCTCATGTCTGTGAGGTAAACAGACTTAACCATTATGCCAACCTCCATGTAGATGTATAATGTTAATGTTCCATCCATACATCACTCCATCTATCCATATATCTAGCCATCCATTTTCAAAAGTACTTCTGATGAAGGTCATAGTGACAGCAAGCAGGTCAAGGCTCTCCAGAAACAGCCTCAGAGTATCCTGCTGAATCCTCAGGCTTTCCCAGGCAAGTTAACAGTTATAACTTCTCAGCATTTTCTACATCTGCTGCATGGCCTACTTTGATAAAGCCAAACATCATATATCTTCTTGTTGAAGTATTATGAGAACATTATTATTAACTGCTGAAACCACATTACCAGACTTTTTCCAACCAGGAAGGTCAACTGCTATATCCAGACATCTTCACAGACTGCTGAGGTCATCATTCCATTATAAAGAATGTGCATATCAAGCCTGTCAACGGTCTATTTTCCTTTCCCTGTTATACGCAGGTTCATCCATTTGGAGACTACCCAAAGTACATCACCATAGCTGAGAAGGGGACATAGACTGACCAGCTAATTCAGAGCTATAAGCTATGACTAAACTTTTAACTGCCCTACACAGTACAGCATGATGTTTGCAGAACAGCTGTTACACCTATTTGCTTGTCAGTCAGGGCACTCCATTCAGTATTCATTTTTCAGGACTCGATATAGTGGTTCCCCCAGGAATGTCTGTACTTTTTTCTGTTGGTGCTAAAAGACTGTGAGTGGGTGAAATCATATAATGTGCAGAGGAAAAGCAATCTCCCTAGAGAAGATATTCTTAACTTATGCATCACATGTGCTACTGTATTTGATTTTTATTTAAAGACTAGTTTACCGTGTACTATGTACCCTAAATCTTTAATTATGTTAGCAATGTTTTATGTTTCACCTATTTGTTTTGCAATAACCTTTCACTTCAATTTTGATATTCCATAATCACCATCATCTGCCATATCCCAATGCTCCTTATGTAGCACCAATGCAACAGAAGATCAGGCATTCAAATATGGCAACATCCCAGTAGTAAATCCCAGTAATAAAGGAATCTGTTTTACTTTAGCTTACCATAGAGGGCATCTCCTCCCTTAAAAGGCATGCAGTGATGTCAGTGTGGTTCTTGTTTATCTGATGTTGTTTGCACCTCTTCTATTGGAGATTATTTCCCCACCAATTAATGTTATACTTTTCTTGCAGATCTGGAAATGTTGGCCTACTCTGGTAGCCATAGCCAGACAGGAAACAAACCATCTCCATGGATGGATGTGTTCCCTTTCAAATATTTCATAGTTAAATGTTGAATGTCTTTACCCCAAACTTTATAATGTTACAGTTCTTTTTATTGAAAAGGTCCACTCTAATTACACTAGGTGTCTCTATAAACTAGCTTCTTGTGGAGGATCTTGGCATATTTTGTAGACACAACTATTGTATCCATTTTGTATTAATCTGATACATCCCTGTTGTCAACATTCTCTTGCTACAGTTCTTCAGAAAAATGTGGCTAGTATGTTTAAGGAGATTGATTGTTGATCTGTTGGTGAATTAGATAAAGTCCACAGTACAAAATGTATGGGTGTCAAATTATTCCAACACTCAGGGCTTGCATGCTAAAGCCCTTTTCATCCACAATTTAAGCAAAGACATGTACCCTTAAACAGAGGGTTCATTATTTATCTGCACTTAATAGAAGTAATGAGTAATTACTACTGATGAACTGAGAGTGTTGTTTGGGTGTAGGATCTTATATCCCTTATAGTAATCCTAATTCATTTCATTCACAATAATGCCATAATATCAGTGTCATATCATCGAGTTATACCTTTCTAAGAACATAGCATCAATGGTTGAGCATGACTGTATGGCGATACTAAAATAAATTGATGGAAGTCAGTGGTCAGGGATGCTGCTGCTTAGTTAAGATTTTTTCTGAAATTCAAAATATCTTTTTAAAATTATTCCCTTCTCTTGCCAATAAATTACATTTCTGAAATAGTATATATGACTTTTCTGAAATTTGAATTGCTGACGATATCAGCACTGTCCACTTTTGGGAAATAAATGTTATTTTAGGAGTAGTATCTGGTCTTTAAGACAGCAGTCTTAGAGTAGCATCATTTCAAGAACCTACCATCCATATGTGCCTCAGAAAACAATTCTGTCTAAGGCACTACCTGTACAGTGCAATACTACAAATATGATCTATAACTATGCAGAGTTTTAAAAGCAACATATTGAGGGAAATCGTAAATTAAAATGAGTTCATGATGTTAGATGACTGCTTTGGGTCACTGATGAAATAATACTACATGCTTCAATCCTCTATTTTACCTGATATGTTTTAAGGATGATTTTTCCTATTAGTGTTATTCTCAACTTTATTATTAACAGTATTTTTGTAGTTTATTTCTATCTTATTGGCTGGGGTTCTGGCTACAAAAGGTCATTGTGCCAGTCCCCATACCTGTTTAACACAAACAAGTACACATGCAAATGAATAGCCGTGCAGATGAAATCATGTTAACATATCTCAAGGTTTCTGTTTTGCACTGTGTAGCTCAGCTGGCCATACATTGTTACAACTATAGTTTCACTGATGTATTTTCCTCTACTTGCTTGCAATTCAGGAGTGTCTGTTTTAATAAGTTGCTGAAAATAGGCCAGTGAAACTGAACTGATGTAAAGGATTGCAATAGTAACTGTTTGCTAAAAAAATCCTGCACAAAAGCTTGCATAAAGAGAACACTGTATTTCTTTTTCAGAAGATCAGGCACATGAAGCTGTAAGACGTTCTTCTTTCTATTTGAAGGTACTAGAAATTAATCATTAAAGGTTGTTGTTCAAAGCCAAAAATATGTGATGTATATGTACACTTTTTTCTTGTAACATAATTCATTTAAAATATATATCTGGTTTTAAGTGATAAAACACGTTTTGAATAATTAGAAGCAATTTTGTTCTAGAAATCTACAAATCAATGATTAGTTTTTATCACTGTCCACATTTGCATACAATTAGTTAGACATAAGTAAATTCCTCATGGGATGTGTTTTGCAGAAAAGGTTTATCAATGGATGTTAATGCATTTTCTCCCTGGAACCTTCAGTCAAACACTTTGTTGGACAATTTGTAATTAGGTAATTCTTTATATACTTACTTTGGCTAACTGTTTCTGGGGACTGAAAGGTTTTAGGATTCTCTATTAGCATGGTTACAAACTTGGAATCACACTGCAGTATTGTTTCCAGCATCATAAACAGTGCATTAAACAACATCAAAACACTGAAGATAAACTTGCTTATCAGATAAGGCCACATGCTTCATCTGTTCCTGTGTTGCACAATAATGTGGGTATTGAAATACAGATGACATGTCACCATGTACACTTACCTTCTGTTTAATGTCTGCTGCCAGATACATAATCTGGCACATGAATAGCCCATGCATTATCAGTGTTGAGTGATAGTAGTCAGGCAGGCTTCTTTGGTTTAGATACACAACTACAGTTTAACACATGGAATTTTTAGGAATCTTTATCGTCAACACAGGCATTTATTTAAATGTCAGATAAATTGGAATTTATCCAATCCAATGTGGAGAGCCCTTTGTTAGCTTGTGTTATGTTATACCAAATAGCCTGTTTGTATTTTTTGGTATGTTATCTTGCAAAAAGTTTCTTCTATGTTTGAATTTACCTTAAGATTCAGCACTTATCTTTACTTTCAGTGTATAGGTTAGTAGGAATGTAACTATTCCACAACATCATTTTACAAGTCTGATAAGAAAGAAAATTGAATTGTACATAAATAGCTGATTCAGTAAAGCTGGATTTTTGCCATATCTGTTGAAGGTAGCATTTAGAAAAATAACAAATAGTTTTACAATTGATCAAAACAAAGGCCAGTACATGTTGCTCTAATGTAGAAAATACTGTCAAATATAATTCTTGAGATAGAAGGGACATGGTGTCTCCTTCCTGCTTGCAGTTTACCAGTGTGGACATTATCAAGCATATATACTTCTACTTAAAGTAAAGAACTGAAACTCTATCATATCACCATATCACGGAATTAATAGATAAAATTGAAATTTTCCCATAAAGTTACCAGTCTTCTCCCACTAATGTCAAATGCAAGTACATGTAGAAAAATCAATCAAACCGTGAAGCTACCAAGAATCCAAACCTTACAGAGAAATCTTTCTTTACCAATGTAACAACAGCTCAGTGGTGTTTTGGAATATCCTGTGGTTAACTCTAAGTGTGTAAACAATCAATGCAATCCTGCTCATTAACTAGCATGCTCATTACATACCTTAAGTCCACATACTGCCTCCAAATCAAGCATTTAAATCAGTGACACTAAGCCTCATCAGCAATCTGAATATTGGGCAATCCTGATGAAGTAATTTCAAAAAACAAGTAATCTCTGTGGTATCCCCAAAGTCTCAAAACAACCCACTAAAGTGTAGTGGGTCTAAAAACAAAACAGTGTAAGAAACTTCTCAGTGTGGAAGATTTTCAGTCCATATATTTCTAGTTAATCACTGTATATTAATCAGATCAGACAATAGTAGTAGAAGTAGCGAACGTAAACTCATCAATTCAAAAAGTAATAATAGAAAATATATATAATTCTACAGCATTACTAAGTATTCAAAAGTAATCCAAGCAAGGCAGGCAGTCTGTTTCCAGTCGAAAATCCTTTATTAAGTACACAGACACGTGATCCAAGTAAAACAAAGCATATATATATTTAGAAAGCTTGTGAGGAAATTATTACTCTATTTTTGTTTTACTTGTCCTTTTATTATTTATTATTAAATATATTTAAACCTTTCACTGTGGCTCATCTGTCTAGAGATATTTAAGTTTTGAGAGTACTTGCATATTTATTTGGTGACACTGTGTAGGCCACTGCTAATAGCCTTGCTCTTGGTCAAACTACCATTTGTATTACTAGTAACACTGCACAGTAAGATTGAACATCCTTTGTTAAGGGCCTTAAAGTAGCTGATAAGGAGTTGAATGGTTGCAGTGATAACTACCTTATAGTCTCGGCAAAATGGGGCATAGCTAGTAAACCTTTCCCAGGTGTGTGTGTGTGTGTGTGTGTGTGTGTGTGTGTGTGTGTGTGTGTGTGTGTGTGTGTGTGTGTGTGTGTTTGTGTATGTGCATGTGTGTGTATATATAAATCAAACCTCAAAGAGTGTGTGTGTCAGCTACTTGGGCAGGGACGTGAAGCCCTGGTTGGACAGAGAGGGTGTTGGAAGTCTTGGCTTGGCCACTCAGCTGTGATCTCAACTCTATAGCTGTGCCAGTGGGAAGTCTTATTGGGGATCTGTAGAAAGATGGAGAAACCAGCCCGCAACTGATTGTGGTCTCTGTGTGCTCTTAAGGAAAATTGCACTTGATTCAGAGAGCTGCATCTGGAAATACTGTTTGTGTACTTGTCATCCTCTCAGTGCACGTCTCCCACTGTTGCTGGTGGTGAGGATTGAGGCTCCTTGATTACTGGTCCAGTGGTGGATCGTCACAGTAGTTATCTCTCTTGTTCTTATACTAAAATTTCTCAGAAAACTGTTAATCCTCTAAATACTTGAAAAATGTCAAACCATTTTGAATAAACCTACCTTTAGATGCAGTAACAGCATTACGTACATCCTAGTGGATTAGGAACGGTATGTGCATCACTACTTTAACTAAGCCATAAAAGTCAATATAGGTGCTATATAGTACCAATGATTATAGTCCTTGAATGTTACACTATAGGTTCCTTTACTAAAGGAACATCACTGCTAATAACCCACAGCTTCTGGCTCAAGTTCACGTAGAACATGTGAGAAAGAAGCATTCAATACACATGCATCCAATAACTCAAACAAAAGTTCAGAAAATACTACAACCTTGATGAGACTTTGTTGTCATTAAAACAAATCTCAAAGGCACATTCTCTGAAGAACTGTTGACTTCCAGAAAAACATGTGCAGAATACTGTTCACAAGGACTGCCCTTACTTAGGTAACATCACTGAGCCAAATACCATCAGCTGTGAAATCTATCTGGTTCTGCTGTGTTGACATAATCAATACTATAAGTGTGCCACCTTCCTCAAGATGTCCAGGATACATAAAATTGTATTGCAGTCAAGTCACCATATTTTTGGGGATAAGAACGTTTTAAAAAAAACACTTTACACTCAAATGTTCAAGGTACTGTTTTAGAGTGCCTTTAGCAGAACTTTTCTGGTTCAGCATTTGCTCAGATGCATTCTTCTAACAATTCTTAATCATTAATCACTTTATCTCTGATGTCTCTCATCTCTAATACTATTCTTGTTATTATTTCTCTATACCTCTATCTACTCTCACAGCTAACATCACATGAAACAACCCATATACCTTTCAAACCTAGTTGCACAGCATCCACACGCACACAATCTCTCACCAGCTACTCCAGAGTAGGCCCTAGCTTATATACAACAGGCTTAATTCTACAAGCTAAATGAAAACCCCTCCCCCTTCTACACATCCATTTAACTAATTCTGATCTAAACAGCCACCACAAAACTAAAAAGCAGCTGCAACCTGCAAATCTACCCACCCATTATAACCTACTAATATGAGGTGACATACATCCAAACTCAGGACCATTCCCTACCTCCAACAACGACCAACCCAATTCCATAAAATCCCTAAATTTCACTACCATCAATCTACAAAGCATAAGAAACAAAATCCCACATCTTCATGTGTGGATAAGTCAAATTCAACCCAACTTCACTGCCATCAAAGAGACTTGGCTTAAACCATATATCAAAGATGCAAAATTCCTACTCCCTAACTATAATTGTCTTAGAAATGACAGAACACAGAGAAAATAAAGAGGTGTTGCCTTGATATATCCAAATGCCTTAACTGTACTTCCATACACTAAACCTATTCTATAATTCTCCACAGCAAAGCTGCTAGTAGCCTTCCTAAAACTGAATAACTATAAAAGCCTTTGCATCATGGTCCTATGCATCCCCTCAGGCAATAACATTCCTATACTACAAGATATTCTTGCTCGGTCTTCTAACAATATTAAAAATGGAACTATCATCTTAGGGGATGTTAACATTAATTGGCTGGATATCACTAACCAGGACCACCCCCACCAACATTAACCTATATAACTATACCCAGCTGATCACCAATATAACTAGACCAAACAAAAAATGATGGAGGCTCCATTTTGGTTTGGATACTAGTTTCTGACCCTAATAAAATTTCTACCTCTGGCACACTACCAGATATTATTAGTGACCACTTACCAGCCTTTGTAATATATAAAATCACCTCAACTGTAAGTAGTCACCAACTTAAACAAACCAGAGACTTATCTCACCTATGACCTGACACCTTTAATGACATTTTACAAAATATCAGTTGGGCAGCATTCAAATCTCTCCATCTTGATGACGCAGTTGAATTATTCAATTCAACATTTCTTAAGATCTTAAATACTTTAGCCCCAGCCTAACTAATAAGAGTCAAGATTAATTATGCCAGCTGGCTCACCAAGCCCACAAAACAAATCATGTCCACTAGCGATAAAGCTTGGAAAGACTGGCAAAAATATAAAAACCCTTCTGACCTCAATCTATACAAAGTGCTACATAATCAGGCAAAACAACTAGTCATTACAAATAAAAAAGAACACTTCCATTGTCTCCAGGAGCAGCATAAACTAAACCCAAAGTAATTCACGGGAGCAATCAATTCCTTACTTCATCCAGGCTCAAACAACAATCTATGCCCATACCCAGATAAAACACCCTTTGAGATAGCCTCACTCTAACTCATACTTCATCAGCACTATAGCTAAGCTAACCAACCTCTTTCCCTACTAGCCCCAACTCACCTACCAACTATCATCACATTCCCCACCTTCCTCTCTACCTAGCTTTTCTTTCTCATCTATACCTACTTCCACTAAAAAAAACTCCTTCAAAAACTCAAACATTGCACTAATGCTCCAGACAACTTGCCTGCTGAATTCTTACAACTATCCACAAGTTTCACAGCATACTCCTCAATAGATCAATTCAGGAATCCTTTATACCACATATCTGAGTAAAAGCATATGTTCTTCCATTCCATGAAGGTGGCAATAACTGTAACATCTTCAACTTTCAACCCATCGCTATTCTCTCCCCATCTCCAAAATATTAGAAACATGTGTTCATACCCAGCTTCTTAATGATTTAGTTAAGAAACAACTTCTTTCCCCTACCCAACACAGCTTTAGGCCAGGTCAGAGCACTAACACAGCTCTCATCTCCTTTATGGACACTGTAAATAGGACTCGTGATGCTGACTTCATTGTCTCTTCACTCTTCCTTGACCTCTGAAAAGCCTTTGATGCAGTATCCCATCCCCTTCTACTCACCAAACTATCGAATTTAGGTACCTCATCCCCCAACCCTAAATTGGTTCTCAAACTATCTCACTGGTAGATAGCAATCTACAAAATGGCAGCAATCCTACTCACCCTTCTTTAACATAACCATAGGAGTAACCCAAGCATCCATATTGCCCCCCCTTCTATTTAGCATAATCATCAGCAACTTTCATAACACTCTTACTCAATGCACTGTGATCCAATATGCAGATGATTCTACAATCAGATCCACTGCCAAATCTACTTCTGAGTTACAACTACTAACCCAACAAGCCTTTACATCTAGTGAAACTTGGATGTCAAATAACAATCTCACTCTAAACCCCAGTAAAATTAAATTCTTATTATTCATCCCCAAACAAACAACCCCTTCAACAAGAATTAATTTGGTATCCACTCCCAGAACAATACTATCACAGAAGTTGGTTCTAGCACCAAACTGTTAGGTGTCATCATTGACGAAAACCTAATATTTGACCTCCATATTCACAGAAACATCACAAAAACACGTGTGCAACTGTTTCCTTAACCTTACTGCAAAAAAGGCTCTAGCCTCATCGTTTCTACTACCATCCCTATTATATGGTGCCTCTATCCATACCAATATCCAGTCCTCTCTAAAAACAAACTTAACTCATGTTATAATAAGGTCACCAAATTTACAACAAATGCAAAATTCACAGCACACCACTGTTCATCTCTACGGCAACTAAATTGGCTTGAACTACCACATTATTTCGCCTACCTACAGTTAAATACCGCACATAAAATTGCATATAAACCATCAGCTTGCCTGTTTCCTTCCTCTTTACTGTCTTCGTATCACTTAAACAGACCTCTCATACCTGAAAACAAAACACTGCTCAAAGTAAAAAAAACAATCTCTCAGTTGGTCAAATGTTCTATTCTTTTACTGTCTCTAAACTATGGAACACCCTCCCATCTTCAATCACTTTCATCTGTAATCCTGTCTCTTAAATAAGTCCCTTAGACAACATCGCTCCTCCGTCTGGCTATGCTCATGCCAGAATTACTTTCTCTAAACACTGCTCCTCCTACTTTAACCCACCACTCTCTAGCTTGCACCAATTAACTCTCTACAACCAAACTCCACTTGCTATACCTGTTCTTTGCTCCATCTTACACTGTCTTCTTTCTATTTCTCACTTCCATAACTAACCGCTTGAGCCATTACTCTGCCAACATCCTCTGTTCATATCTCAAATCTCTAATAGTTAACTCATAGCAATTTCTAATCTCTAAACTGACTTTCTATTTGCATAAAGTCCTTCAACAATGTTAATTACTTTACATAATCTAAATGGGTATTATGGATGTAAATAATATGCACTTTTCTGCTCATACTATGCCCATGCTTGTTGCTATATAATACCTGTTAGCTCTGGTATGTATTTGTATCTGACTTGTAAATTGTATGTGGATCTTTTTTCTCCCCGGGCCTCCACTGAAAATGGACTCACCTATGCCCAGTGGACCTTCCCAGTAAGCAAATTCAATAAATAAATAAATAAATAAATAGTTGATATTCTACAGTGATGAAATGTATAGGCAAAATCACATTGTTGCTACTATAAGACTGCAAGTTTTACTGCCATTACAACTTATTGTCAAATAACTTTAACCCATTAGTGGCTATGCCTCATTTATAAGAATGTTGTTTTTCAAAATTTAAACTTACAGAGCTTTCATTTAAACCAGTCCACAATACAGTTTGATGAGACAGGCTTCTTAGCACTGATTTATTTTTTTTATAGTGCAGTCTGTTAAAACAGATTTTATAGCAATAATTTCTGAGTTTGTACTGCTGTTAGATGATTATACCTGCATACAGACACTTCTACCTGCCTTTTCATTAAACATAGAGCCACATTCTGTTTTTGCTGTTTGTGTTCTTATTTCCCAACTGCATTATATCTACACTTATTTCAGCCCATGTTTCAGTAACCAGAGTCGATTCCTCATTTGTAGTTAATTTCCACAGAAATAGTTTCCAGTTTTCCAGCCTGAAATCGTATGCTGTCAATTCCTTTTCATCCCACATATTATAGTATTGATATTTAAGCATAATGTAAGAAGCTTTACCTTCTAGATTTTCTGTTAAAGTATATTGAGTGTAGTGGCCAGCCCTCTCTTTCACAATGGATTAGTCACATATAATCACAACTAGAAAAGTTACACTCCTCCTTACCAGTGAACTTATAAGCCATCATCTTAGGAACTATAGACTGATAACTTTGCTTCTGATAATATACAAACTATATACTAGAATTGATGCATACAGACCTTGTATAGTCACTTGGAAAAAAATCAATTATGGCAATAGAACAAAAGGGTTACAAAACAAAGTCATATGGAACAAAGGATCATTTGTTGCAAAATAAACCTATAATAAAGAATTGTGAAAAGGAAAAGAATTTAAGTATGGCATGAGTATATATATATATATATATATATATATATATATATATATATATATGTGTAAATAGGAGCACTTTATAATCTTGAAATTCTGAAATACCAAATTTCAGAATCCCGAGATCATAAAGTTGAAAGCCCTAAATACCAAAACCCCAGAAGCGCGAATTTCAAAATCCTGACATTCGGAGATGTTGAAGTAGCGCTTCTGGTGTTGCAGTGTTTGAATGGATAGGTGGATGTTCAGATAAGTATGTATGTTTAAGTGTGTTGGTTAGGGGCTTTAGTGTGTGACAGTGTGTGTTGTGACTGCGATGTGTGTGTGCAAGGGGAATGTAGGTGTGTGGTGGTGTTTTTGTGTGTTTGTCTGTGTAGTGCGACCCTGGAGTTAGTATATTTAAGTAGGGGGGTTGTGGGGGGCACAGCCCCCCACATGGAGGGTGCAGGGGTGCGTGCCCCCCTGCTTGTATGTAGTGTAGGTTTGTGTGTTTGTATGTGGTGGGAAGGTGTGTGTTTGTGTATGTGTTTGGTGTCTGGTTAGTGTAGGATTTGTGATTTTAAAATTCATACTTTTGGGATTTCGGTATTAAGAGCTTTCAGCTTTATGGTCTCGAAATTCTGAGATTAGGTATTTCAGGATTTTGGGATTATAAAGTGAATATATATATATATATATATATATATATATATATATATATATACACGTGTGTGTGTGTGTGTGTGTGTGTGTGTGTGTGTGTGTGTGTGTGTGTGTGTGTGTGTGTGTGTATAATTAACAGTAACCCACATTAAGGGATAATGGAATGCTTCCAGATATATAAGATACACCCCTATGCTGATCAATTACATTAAGATGACCATGCAACAGTAGCAAACCACTTTTCAGATGCGCCATGACAGATTATTTTCCCAGGGATAAAAGTTAAAAGGGTGATTCTATGTCACCACTGTTGTTTTGTCATGTTGTTAACCCATTAAGCTTTTTTACTTAACAGATTAGGTCTTAGTTACAAAGTGGCTCCCAGAAAATAGTCTTGTTTAAAGATTATTCATCTATTTGTTTGTGTGTGACTTAAAAAAATTGGACAGTTTATCAGATGAGAAGTTAAAAGTACAATAACACATTGTTAAAACTTTAACAGATTATATAAAAGTGGCATTTGGGCTTGATGAATGTGCGAAAGTTACATTTAAATCAAGAAAGATGCAACACCAAGAAAATATCAAGCTGTGACAGGAATGTGATATAAAGGAATTTTAGCAGGAGGGAGTGTTTAAATATCTGGGAATAGATGAATTGTCAACAATGACACAAACAATTATGAATAAAGCTCAGTAAGGAATACTTCAGAAGAATAAAACTAATATTGAAAACTGCCTGGCACATGGGAATAAAGTCCAAGCTATAAATAAGTTTGTTCTTCCTGTTCTAATTTAACGTTTTACATGAAAACAAGAAAAATGCTTTGTGCTTATCAAATGATATTTAATGATCAGTGTATTCCAAGAATATATATTCCTCATTCTGAAGGGGCCGCCTTGAAACTGATTGCAAAGTAAAGATCTGCAAATGTAAGACTGCATACATGCCTGCTGACCTCATCAGATTTGAACATAGTGAAAATTTTAAAACACGAGGAGAAGAAGTATAATATGTTATCACTACTTAGAAAAAATACAGTGTCAAGTGAGAATGAAAATTAAACCAGAAGTAGACAAAAATCAGACAGCAACTGAATGTGCTAAAAAACAAAAGAAAGAATATAAAGAGTAGGATCAGATGAGAAGGAAAGATGTGAAAAATCCACCGATAGAGTACAAGTACAGTGTTCTCCTGGAACAATCACACGTTGACCAACATTTTAGGTGAGAATGGTTAACGAGTGGTGAATTGAAACCAAAATATGACAGGCTAATAATGGCTACACAGGAAGTGGTCTATGTTTATGATGGTTTACAGACTCCATCAAAAAGGAAGGAGAAACAGACAAGTGCAGGTTCTGTAAAAAAGAACTGAAACAGTCACACATCTTGTTGCTGGGTATGATACACTCATGGCTGAAGGCCTATATAATTGAAAAGCATAATAATGTGACAAGACTGTTGCACTGGAAATTGAGCAAACAATACAATATAGAAGTAACTAGAAGCACCAAAAATAATGAAGTATCTATTTCACAATGGATCATCCATTAGCAACAGTTCAAAAATAGATATGAGAAAAACAGATACAGTAGTCTTTGAAAAAAAGACAAAAGTAGCATTGATCATTGAAATTGCTATACCCATTGATTGCAGCATCTTACATACAGACACAAAGTCATAAAATGTCAGGATGTTGCGGGTAAGAATGAGAGCAACGTCGATGAAAGCTACTCAGACAGTTCAAATATTAATAGGAACAATGGATCTAATAAAAAAATGAATTTACATTCATACTTATGCTACCAATGCATGCAGACCCTTGATTTACAGGAGACAATTATGGGCACATTGTAGGTCCTGAGAAGAGCACGCTTAACTAGCATCAAAGACTGACGTAATACTAATTTCAGGAACTCTGTTCATACCCTGACTTAGAAACAGAGTCCATTCCTGTACCCAAAATTAAACTGAGATAATTGCTTGCAGACTTAACAAGTATTACCTATTTCTGCCATCACAAATGGGTACTTAGCCACTGGATTTCAAATGAGAGAAGTTCTGGTCATAATTTATTGGACACACCATATCCACCCTTCCCACCATATCCAGACCTCATACCCAACCCCAAGAAAACTAAGTTAATGCTTTTTACATCAGAAAGTTGCCACTATCAAAAGCAATCTTTTACCATAAAGTCAGCAAATAATATTGTCATTGAAACTGTAACTCACAGTAAATTTCCAGACATTATAATTGGTAATCTCAAAAGTGATCAGCATATACTACACACCATTAAATCTACACACCAGAAAGTATCCTCCTTTTATAGGATCAATGGATTCCTTACAGATACTGCAAGAAAAACTCTAGCCACTACCTTCCTACTGATAACTCTCTTATAAGCTGCTCCTATCCTAGCAAACTTAAAAAATACAAAAACAAAGAAACTTGCTTCCTGCTAAAATAAAATAGTGAAATTTGCCACCAGTCTTACTCATACGACCCACCATTGCCATAGCTTAAAATAGTTAAACTAGCCTGAACTGTACAAATACCCATACCTCTCAATCTCTAAGAGCAAGAAATCTGGACAAAGCCATCAATGAAATTTGTACAAAGGCCCAAAAATAGGAGCAATTTTTAAATATTGCTCTTACAAATTTAGAAAGTTGATAGAATAACAGGTTTTGCATTTGCATGAATTTTCTAAAGGACATGAAGTCTGAAACTCAAATGTCTGTCATTATTTTGTGATTTCAATCTTTAATGATTTGCCAGAAAACCATCATTTTATGAAAAACGGACCAAACATATGAGGCAAAAGTCTGGATATTCTGCAAAAATCTGTACAGTTGAGTAGTATGCAAATATCAACCTGATAGACTTCTTTGAGTCTGTCACCAGAGCTGTGGATGAGGGCAAGATAGTTCACTCAATCTACCTAGATCTTGTCAAGGCCTTTGACACCATTCCTCACTCAAGAATCATAGATAGACTCACTAAACAAGGCATAAATCCATATGTCATAAGATGGGTTGCCAACTGGCTCACTGATAAAACCTACTGTGAAAGTAACAGACTCTAAATCTGACTACCGACCAGTGGTGTCCCACAGGGATTGGTCCTAGGTACTCTCCTGTTTGGCATCTACTTCTCTGAAGTTCAAGCCAACACAAAGGGACTCTGGCTGACCAAGTTCGCAGATGATTGCAAACTGGGAGCCATTATTGATTCTCCAGCTGATGTAGACATTCTACACAAAGGCCTCACTGACACCAATGACTGGTGTCAGAACCATGGCTTTAAGCTCAATACCAAAAAAGTGCATTGTCATTCCCTTTGGGAAAAATTCGGTGCCCATGAACCACATAGGCGGTAGTCCATTAAACACCAAAGGGGTGATAAGTGACTTGGGGCCACAGGTTGACAGCAACCTCTCCTTTGATAACCACATTGCCATTATAGTCAGAAAGTCCTTCTGTGTGGCACATCTCATTACAAAAGGTTTCTCATCCAAGAAGAAAGAGGTTATAATCCCTCTCTACTTATCCCTCATTAGACTTATTATGAATACAATGCCCCATTCAGTATGTACCTCACTAGACACCTACAACAACTGGAAAGGCCACAAAAATACCTCACTAAGAGGATCTTAGGCCTTAGAGACATGCCCTATATGGACAGACTCAAAAAACTCCAGCTATATTCTGTCTCTTATCACCTACGCAGAGATGATGGGCGGTCACGGTGGTGCAGTGGTTAGCATTGCCACCTCACAGCAAGAGGTTCTCTGGTTCGATTCTCAGCTGGGGTGCCTTCTGTGCAGAGTCTGCATGTCCTCCCTGTGGTCGCATGGGTTTCCTCTGAGTGCTCCGGTTTCCTCCCACATCCCAAAGACATGCTGTAGGTGGATTGGATACTCTAAATTGGCCCTAGGTGTGAGTGTGTGCGTGTGTGTGTCTTCTGTGGAAGGTTGGGTGCCGGGCTGGCAACTCGACAGTGTAAAAAACTCCACTGCCAATTATGAGCAGACAGGTGATCTGCTGTGGCGACCCTAACTGGGAAAAAGCCAAAAGAAGAAGAAGAGGTGATCTCTGCTTGACCTACAAAGTCATGTCTGACCCAGATCTGCTAGATATGCTACAACTAAAGAAATCCCAATCCTGCCGTGCCACACGCTCCAGGGACCTAAACCTCATTACCACAATAAACAGAATATGCTGGCGGGACAGGTTCCTAACCCAGAGACTTCCCATATTCTGGAACAGACTTCCCATTCACGTCAAGCAGAGCTCTTCACTGGCACTCTTTAAGAGAAATCTTGACGAGTGGGTGCGCAATAGGGAGTTCACCTCAGGGATCACTTCAGTGGCCTTGCTTGACAGGGACACTGGGAACTAACTTTGGGTGGCATAATGCCAGGGAATCTTCTTAGGATAGGCTTATATAGGCTCCAGGGCAGTTAGCCTAGTACACACATATGAACCTATGAACCTGTAACATATCACAATTAACTACAACACATAAACGTATTCATCCTGCAGAAAAATGCTCAGCAAGGAATTACTGCTCTAGTAACAAATTCTTACTATTCACAAATAAGTCAAATAATATTACAGGGAACTTGATTTTCTCCCAATGCAAATAGTATATACACACACACACACACACACACACACACACACACACACACACACACACACACACACACACACACACACACACACACACACACACACACACAACTCTGACAAACTCAGTAGTTTCAAACCACTGCTTAAACAACATTGTTACCAGTCCTGGTCCTGCACATGCTCATCACAAGGTTAAGACTTTGTGCTTACCATACAATGCTCTTCAAATACTCTCCTTATAAAGGATACTCTCAACCTCCCACTGAAATGGCAAAACAATGTTTATACATAATTACTGCTTGTACAATCCATTACGTTGCATGTGGACTTTCTCTTTAGGAACTTCTACCTCTGTAAAATCTTGCAGTGTATAAATGTAAGGACTGTATGTGTAAGTACTGTATCTGCATGTATGAAAATAGAAATGTGATTACTCTGTGTTTAACTGGAACTAAGTATAGTGCAATGTAAACAAATGTTCCTTTTCTCCCAGAGCCTCCACTAAAATTGGTACTGCCCAGTTGGACTTTCCTGGTAAACAAAGACATATTAATTAATTAATTCATTCATTAATTAAAATATCCCTTAGTAGAAATGCCAGATCAGCCATGTAGCATTCAGGGTGGTTATTTATTGTGCACATAAGGAGTTATCAGTCTCTGTTTTTTTGTGTTTATTTTTGGTATATACAGCCATTAATTTCTTTGTTCAATGGCCCAGCAGTAGCTTGCAGCTCATTGCAGCTTTCATGACATTTCTATTAATGACAAAACTGACTGAAATTAATGCTTAACAACTGCATGTTAATTTCAACTATATTTCTGGTAATGGTTTTAAAGAAAATAGTTCTATAATGATTTTCCTTTAGCCAGAAGAATATGTACTTTGTTGACCAAAAAGCCAAAAATCTGTTAATTATACTAAGAAATACATTTACAGTTAGAATTTCTCTCTCTACTACCTTTGTCAGTACAGATCTTTAGAAAAGAAATGTCCCCAGACTATATTCCTCAAATGTCTCTGCATTATCTTGTGTTTTATCTCACTTATCTGGTAGGGCTATGAATAGAAAGGAATCAGGTATTCATGTTTTCTCATTTCTAAGCAGGTCAGTCTTTTTTTCATTCAAAGAGTGCCCATTGTTTTTTCTTGCTGAATCAGCACATTTTCCATGTTGTCATGTTTTTTCCTTAGGCCTTGGCCTACTATTCCTTCATTAATTCTGTCCATAATCCTGCTTATGGTAGATATTTTGCTCCTTTTGCTGTGTCAAAACATCAGATTGGCTGGTGTAGCTCAAAAGACAGCAAATAGATATCCTGTGGGATTTCAGCATGCTGTTTATTTGTTGCTGCCAGTGTATTCCTCTGGGTTTAGTAATTCAAATATTTTGCCTAGCTTATGCAGGAAGTGTTGCACTAGTGCAGTTGCTGTAGTTACCACTCTTGTTCCAGTTTTATGAATATCAAAACAATCTTTTGAACTGGTAACTATGAAAAGTTGGACCATTGTCATTTTTTAAGGTCTCTGCCATGTAAAACATGATAAATATTTCATCAAGTGCTGGAACCACAGTCTGTGAGAATTTGGACCACTCTGGCTTCACCACTGGAAATCTCAATTAGCTATCAATAATAACAAATATGTTCTATTTAATGTATACTGATCCACAAAATCCAACATATAAAGCAGCCCATGGTTTTATTAAGCATTCAGATATGACCATTCTCATTTTTGCATAACTGTGGCTTTAGTAATCAGTCAGTATCTGTCTGAGATTCTTTGAAAGTCTTTCTGTTTGCCCCCATATTCTGTCTTTCTCTATGTCATGTTCAGTCTTACTTCTAGTATGTCTAACATTCTCAGTCTTCTTATGTTTCTGTTACACAATCAAAGGTAGTTTTCTTGCAGACTTCTTTGTTTAGTAGGTAGGTGGGTTAAGGAGTGGTAAGTGTAAGAACTTGTGGGGAACAGTAAAATGTTCTGTGAAAATGGGCTGGGGTACAAACGGAGATGACTGGGTTTTGAATTGCAGTGGGGGAGGTTGAATGATTAGGGAGCCTGTATATAGGAATATCGGTTACAGTGTGGGATGGCATCTTCCGGTGGGATTTCATATAAACCATCCCTTTTTTCTCTATTGTTAGAGTAAGATAGGGGGTATAGTGAGAAGGGTTCAGGTTGTGAACCCCTCTTGTTCTCCTCACTTTCTGGTGGGGTATGGCAATTCAGGAGTCAGCCGTGGTAAGCTACTCCTTGAGATTTTGTTTTTTGATTAATTATAATGAGCAGAAGGTTTAACTCTGCTAGTATTTGAAAGGAGTTTGTTTGGTGAGTATTTTCCATGCTGCCTCAGGAACTTTTATCTTTAAGATTCATGATACCGTATGGTTGCATATATTGCAATGGTTAATTCTGTATAAGTTTAATAAATTGGTCACAGTGGCTTTTTATGCTGTTTTCTTTGTTGGGCAGGGGTTTCTGAACAATTATTTTATCATCAGCCAAAACTTCTTTGATAGTGTGTAACTCAACAAACTTTATTCTTTTACTGCTAACATGAAATATTGCCTTTATTTTTCAGTATTTCGGTCTGACTACTTCTTCAAAGCATCCAGTCATGGGTAATGCTCTTCTTGTTTTTCTATGTGCAAACTCTTTTATGTATTAATGCTTGCTTTGGCCCTAGTTTGTTCTACACATCCTCAGTTATTATATTCTTTGCACATCTTGCACCTGTCACCATGTTTACATCTTTGTTTAAGACACCTTCTGATATTTCTAGACTTTCTGTGCTGCCTTTGTACTGATATTACATGCTGCTTTCTTTACCTGTCTTCATTCTATGCTGGTGCAATGTTTTTGTGTCATGTTTCTTACCTATGTTCTGCTACATTGCTTTAATGACTATCAGCAGCTTTGAACTTTGTTTTTATATTGTTAAAGTTTATTTTTATCATGTAATATCAGAATGGATGATGTTCTTACATTATACATAGACTTTTCCAAAAGTTGTGAGGCAACTTTCTACTATAGCATATGCATTGTCTCTTTTAATCCTTTCAGTCATCTGTGATTTTCCCATCTTTTCTGTCTGCTTCTATTATTTCACGTTTTAGCTCTTTCTCACCTTAATCCTCTCCTGTTGACATGCATAATGCCTGAGGTTTTGAAGTGTCATTGTTTCAGATGTAAGCTAGTAACCCAAATGGGATGATATCCAAATCACCCACTGCTATTCTCTGAATCCTGCCACTGCTCTTAGTCTGCTATAAAGTATCCACATGGGCTTATCTTTTTATGTCTTGCACTTCTGAACTTAAAAAAAAAATCATATTTGTATTTTTCTTGGACATAAAGTAATTGTCCGTAGCATTTAAAACATTCTGAAATCTGTCAATTTGTCTACTACCTACATTTTAATAGCACCTATTAGCTTTCATCTGGCATTCTCCCATCCCCCTTCCAGTACCTTTACCTCACCACTCTATCTTCTGGTGTTGCATCACCAGATAAAACTGTTCCTTAACTCACTAGATGAATCACAGATAATGATATACTCCTCTTTACTACCCCTCTTGTTCACACCCCTCTTGTTCACACCATACCTCCTTACCTTGTATGAAAACCAGTTTCCTATGGGATTTCAGGTCCCAAAAGGCCATACTATCACCCCAGCTATAAATCCTTCCACCTTCAACCATACTTACAGTACCAGATCCTATCCAACATCTTGTTCAGTCTATCAACATCTCAACCCCAGGCACATTAGCTCTAGATCCAAACACTACCACAAACTAATAAACAAATTCCTGAAGTTCATCACCAAGTAGAGACTCAACCTAATACTTGGGGGTGATATTCACCCCAACCCTGGCCCACTCACTTCAGATACACATTCTCCCTCTACTTGCAATCTAAGCTACAAACCTACAATTAGTAGGCCAACTAACTCTCTCCTAGTCTGTCATCTCAATATTAGAAGCATTAATAACAAGGTACATGAATTGCATGCACTTCTGGATGTCCACTCCCCTGAGATTCTCTGTTTATCTGAAACCTGGTTAAAACCTAACACTAAAGACAATGAAGTGTTACCACCTGGGAACAACATGCACAGGCTGGATTGTGCTTTGAGGAAGGGGGGGGGGTAGCTGTACTCTATAAATCTGAGTTGAATGTCACCATAGATGTAATACAACCACCTCAGATTAATAACTCAGAGATTCCTGCCACTAAATTGCAACTTAATAAAAATAAATGCATTAATATCATCTGTATGTACATTCCCCCAGGTAACAATATATCTACATTTGAAGATATCCTGCACTGGCTATCATGTCACTACCCCCAAGAAACCCTACTACTTGGAGACTTTAACATAGACTGGAGCACCTGTTCCTTTGAATCCCCAAACACCCATATTAACCTGCATGCATTTACACAAATTATATCCACCCCTACCAGGATAGATAAACCCAACCAAAAAGAAAGTATACTTGACTGGGTACTCATAAATAATCACCCCCAACTGTACACCTCTGGCACCCTCCTTGATGGCCTAAGCAATCACCTTCTCACATGTGTAATTAAGCAAAAAAAATTAATTCCCAACAACCCTTACTCAGAAAGGTTAGAAAAAATAAAAACTTTGACCCTGCCAAATTCCAACAAGTACTAAACTCATGTAATTGGTCTATTCTAAAACACCTCCCTTAGAGGAAGCAGTAGCAAACTTTAACAACAAATTCCTTGAGATCCCTGATTTGCATGCACCTGTTTGTTCAAAGAGAACCAAAGCAAAAACTGTGCCATGGCTTTCTAAAGAGTCTAAACTCAAAATTACCCTTAGAAACAAAGCATGGGCTTTATAGCGTTCTTCTAAAGACCCTCAAGATCACATTAAATACAGGCAATCCAAGAACGAAACCAAAAAATCAATTTTACAAGACAAAAAACAATACTATTGTAATTTCCAGACAGTAAATCAAAATAACCCTCAGAAGTTTTGGGCAGGTTTAAATAATCTACTACATCCTGGACAAACTTCAACCCCAATCCCTGCTGCTACTATTGATAAAACCCCTGAAGATGTTTCTGATAGTTTTAACCAATTCTTTACTGAGACAATTCAAGCCCTAGCTGGCCAACTACCTCCTAGATCCCTTGGTTTTGAAAGTAGCACCCCTAGAAACCTACTCACGTTCAGCTTCCAGACAGTCACCACTTCACTTATCAGTACCTTGATCGAAAAATTAAAACCTACTACACTTTCTGCTGATCAACTCCCTGCCGAGTACCTACAAAATTCAGCTGATGCTATTGCTTACCCCGTCTCAATACTAATCAACCGAACCATAGTAGAAGCTAAAATTCCCACCATCTGGAAAATATCCTATGTAATCCCACTTCACAAAGGAGGCAGCTCTACTGAATTCTCCAATTATAGGCCAATAGCTATACTCTCCCCACTTGCAAAGATTATGGAAAATGTATTCATAGACAACTCATGCACCACCTAATCCAGAATCACCTTATGGCAGACACTCAGCATGGCTTCCATCCTCATCACAGCACTACTTCAGCCCTCCTAGCCTTTACCAACACCATAAACCATAATCGCAACAATAATTATATATCCTCAGCCCTCTTCTTGGATCTTTCCAAGGCATTCAATATGGTTGATCACCAACTTTTAATCCACACCCTGCAAACATTCTGTCTAGATACTGGAGCCCTTCAATGGTTTCAATCCTACCTCAATGGTCGACAGCAGGCTGTCTTCTGGCAGAACAAGCTCTCTTATCTTCTACCTAACACCCTTGGAGTACCACAAGGCTCTATACTAGGGCCATTAATGTTCTCCATCTTCATTAACAACCTTTATACTGTCATCCCAAAAGTCAGCTGCATCCAATATGCTGATGACTCTACTCTGATTTGCTCAGCCACATCTCCAGTAGAGTTATGGTCAGCTACCCAGACCACCTTTAATACAATAGAAAAATGGCTTTCTGAACATTGTCTGATCCTAAATCCCAAAAAAACTAAAATGCTGTTATTTTCACCAACACGTGGGTCTACCGCTTTCACCTTTACCATAAAATCAAATGATGGCACAATAATCTCCCCTGACCCCTCTACAAAACTATTAGGTGTCATCATAGACAATAATCTAAAATTTGACCTACATGTTAACCAAACTATCAAAACCATCAATAAAAAACTAGGGTCATTTTACAGAATTAAAGCCTTCCTAAGCCCTCCAGATAAAATTGCCATAGCTCGCTCTCACCTTCTTTCAACCCTTCCGTATGCATCCCCTCTACGCCCAAATTTAAACAAGACTGTCCTTAACAAACTCTCAATTTGCTACAACCACGTTACCAGGTTTGCCACTGGGCTGCCTTTTAGGACACATCATTGCATCAATCTAAATCAGCTTAGGTGGCTTGAACTACCCAGCCTAATCCAGTATAACCAACTGATTATGGCCTATAAAATCCTCTATAATCCGGACAATACTCCTGCACTTAAAAATATTATCACCCCCTATAACAATCCTACACTGCTTTGATCCTCTAACAAACTACTAATTCAGACTAGCAAAATTAATAACACAGCCGGTGATTCTCTCTTTGCAAACTCTGTAAGTAGATCCTGGAACTCTTTTCCAGCTGATATTACCTTACTTTCCACCTTAGGTCAATTTAAAACTAGACTCAAACAACATTTGTCACTTAACTGGCTATGTCAATGTATCAAGCCTAGCTAACTCTCTCTAGAATGTGTGAAAATCTGTTAACCAGTTTACTGTGTAATTTAATTGACTTGCGCTCAGGATTAACTGTAACCTGTGGAACTTGTTTAACTTGCTTACTTATGTAATCTCTGTAAACAGTCTGTTTGTAATATGTAATACTGGTATTATGTAATGCTGTATCTGCTTACCCTTAGAGCTTTTCTCCCCGGGCCTACACTGAAAATGGATATGCATCCAGTCGGACTATCCCGGTCAACAAATGTAAAATAAAATAAATAAATAAATATATATATATATATATATATATATATATATATATATATATATATATATTGCAAATTTTGGATGATAGGAATGATTTTTACTTATTTTGTCAGCATTTTCAGCTCTGTGAGTGGTTATGATTTACATTTAAGACAGGATGTCACCACTGGAAGCTCCACAGAGCATGGTACTGAACTGGAGATGAGGGTTACTTTAATGATTTATTGACGGTTTCTAGTGCAGTCTAATATCCCCACCAGTTCATGTCCAATTTAGCCATTGCTGTAATTTGAACCCTATCATTGTGGCATGTTTATCTGTAGCTCTACTTCTCTATCAATACCGTTTATCTTACCGATATGCACAATGATGTTGACCTTGTGTACGTTTTTCCCAGACAAAATTTGTTTTGGGAATTTGGTTTAGCCTCCAAATATAAACATAGAGAAAGGAAACACAGAGGTTCTAAAAACAGAGACATTAGTTTTTAACAAGGTTGAGCGTGTGATGATCAAAAAACACGGTCTTGGCTATTAATCTACTGAATCATTTGATATAAACGCACTTCCTTTGTTAAATGAAGTTTTGAATTTTATCCCCGTCTTTTATGTTCCCTTCCTCTGAGTGATTATGGATTTGAAACATTTCTCTGATACTTGCGATGCTGATTATTCATTTAATTCTAGAGGTGTTATTTGTGATAGAATTCAGGACAGAAAAGGTTTTCATTTTGAAAATCTTGTTTTCAACCCTCTTTCCATTCTACTATTAACGTTTTTAAGCAACCTGTTATCAATGCATTATAAGTACAAGAGAAATAAGTTTTACATTTTACTGGTAATTTTATTTATTTAAAAACCAGAAATACTTAGCAGGTAGGATTAATGTTTTGCTCCAACAGAAAAAAGATTGCAACCATGCACAGACTAGCGAACCAATACAAGCCAGAGATCTCAATAAAAAGCAGAGTCTCAAGTATAATCCAAACGTTTATTTTATCATATTGTGAGCACTTTCATAGTCATGTCAGATTGCTTCATCAGACAATATAAAAAATAATAAAAACAATTACATGTTAAACAGCTAATTCAAAACTTCATGTATTATCACATTTGCTGAAAAATCAAAAACAAAGCATGTAAAGTTCATCCAATAAGCTCATTAAGTAATTGTTCACTGCAATCGAGAGCAGTATTTATGCAAATTAATAAATAAGATTAACTGTATATTTATGTATTTATTATTTGAACAAAGTTACGAAGCGTGAGAACAAACCATCTAAGATGCAGCCCTTCTTAAAGGTATACTAACACATTAAGAATTAGAAAAACATTTTAAGAACAATAATATTACAATCTTCAAAACTAATACAAAAACATCCCCACTTCAATTAGTTATATCAACATAGGCATAATGTGAAAACATTGGTTAAGAATAAATACAACTTACATAACAATGATTTAATGTTCTTAAAATGTTGTTGTAATATTTTGGAATTTTCCTCCAAGGGCACAGATATAATTATCAATGTTCAAATGCAGCAACTATATAGACTTCCTTACCAGGTACATCCTCCCTGGATGGGGAATGTATCATCCAATATAAAGAAGAACCTGTATTATAAAATGGCACACAAATAACAACATGTGAGCATACTCCTCTGTCATAACAGTAGACAGTGGCACAAAACAGCTCTGGATCACACTAACAGAATATGGAGGCTTGTTACAAATGGTGCAGATGTAATGTAGATATACCTGTGTAGGGAATAAGCCCATATTAATATCATAAATCACAGGTGTGCTAAAGAGTGCTGCACTATAGCAACAATATGAACAACCATGCCTGGCCTGTGCCTGAAAATTCATGGCTCATGTCTCACAAAGATGTGTCTATAGTTTAAAATGGCACACAAACAAGAATGTGTGAGTATACTCCTTAGTCGTAGCAATGTGGGAGTGTACTCCTTAGTCATAGCAACCTGTGAGTATACTCCTTAGTCATAGCAACACAAGTATACTCCTTAGTCATAGCAACCTGTGAGTATACTCCTTAGTCATAGCAACACAAGTATACTCCTTAGTCATAGCAACCTGTGAGTATACTCCTTAGTCATAGCAACACAAGTATACTCCTTAGTCATAGCAACATGTGAGTATACTCCTTAGTCATAGCAGAAGGCAGAGGGACACAACAGCTATAGATCACAATAACAGGATACGGGGACATTTATGTGACATGTTGTGCCACTGTTTAATGTTGGCTGGACTATGCAGTTGAAAAACACATTACATATGTTGCACTTACATTGCACATTTGCATTAGGTGTGCTGTCATGGCCATGGTGTAGTTCTACTGCCATAACACCAATATAACATCACATTAAGAATTGTGAATTAATGTCCTTCAATGAGAATTATTGTATGCTGCATTTCTGTGAATGTCAAACATACCTGTATGTCCTGGAACACCTGCCTCGATACCTATCGCCGGTATTGGATGATTCTGGCAGATATTATGATGGAAGGTCAGGCGCATCATTGTCTTATAAGGGGTGGCAATGGTTGCCTACCTCCACTAGCATTCCTCATCATCTCATAGCTTTCATAGGTTCATAAGTGTTTACTAAGCTAATGACCACAGGGGACTTTTTAAGCCTAGCCATGCATTCCAAATCTCTGACAAGTTCTGGTACCCTTGATATGTGTAAGCAGGGGCTTGGGAGATGAAACATTTACTAGCAGGGGCATGGGGTATAAGCCATTTACAGGTTGCCTGTGTCTATTAGAGAAATATGTGCCAAACCAGGGATGAATTTCCTGTTCCCTAGCCAATTGTCTAACTTTCACTTGAATTTTGTTAGAGAGAAACTCTGCTTCACATGGATGGGGAGCTGTTTCCAGAGATAGGGTAGTAGCTGGGATACATACCTGTCTCTCCAGCAGGTCCTATTTCTATCACAGGCAATGTTTCAATCTTTACAATGAGTAATCCTGGTGCTTATTGTTTTGTGGATATGCCGGAGGTCCATCAGAGTGGGGTCTGACAATGCCCTGTATGCCAGGCGTAGATGTCCCTCAGCAGCCTGTAGGAGATAGAATACAGGTATAGGGCCTTAAGGCAGTCTGCATAGGACAGTATACTTGCACAATCTATTCTTTTAGTGAGTAACCTCTGTGAACATTCCAATTGTTGGATATGCTTGGTTAGATACTTACCAAAGAGGGCATTGTACTCAAATATAGGTCTGATGAATGCCGAATACAGTGGGACAATGACTTCCTTGAACCTAGATGCCATGCCTTTGTTTAGAAGTTACACAACATACAATGATTTCCGCATACCTATAGACACATGTGTGTCCCTAAGTCCCCGACTTCTGGGTCAACTTTAAGGGATGTGTTGCCAATATGATTGTTACCAGGAGTGGATTACTTCTTTAAGGATACCATTATGTATTTCTTGGCATTTAGTTTTAGTCCATGGCTCTGACATCAGCTTTCTCTGTGCCAGCCTTCCTAAAGAACATTTGTGTCAGTGTGGGATTTAATGACAGCTGCTAATTTGCAATCAGCTACAAATGTGTTCAGCCAGAGACAACTGACATTGGCCTTGACTTCAGAGAAGTAAATGCCAAAAAGGTGCAGTGCAAGGACAGACCTCTGTATGACTCTACTTGTGATTGGCCTTTTTGTAGAAATGGACTCCCCAATTCTAACTTCCTGGGTCATGTCTGTGAGCCACTTGTCTATCCACTGGGTGACATATGGGTTTGTATCTAAATCCTTGATTTTTGTCAACAATGCCCAAGAAGGGTATTTTTTCAAATGCCTTGGGCAGGTCAAGGTAGGTAGTGTAAACCATTTTGCCCTCACCATTGCTTCGGTGACCTTCTCACAAAAGTCCACTAGGTTGAGTAGGCATGGCCTGCCCTTGAAAAAAAACAAACTGGGTTGGGTCCAGTGTCTGGAAGTTTACTATGTCATTATTGATCATTTCCATGACAATTCTTCCATGGCTTTGCATATAAGACTAGTGAGACTTACTGAGCTGTAGTTTCCAGGGTCTGTAGTTGGCCCATCTTTGTGCAGAGGGTTGACTGTTGCCGTCCTCCACTCATGAGGCACAAACCTGTTTGGAGGCTACAGTTAAATAACAATTCCACAGGGCCTGATAGGTCATGTTTCATGCTATTTAGATGGCATCCTGGGATACTGTCTAGGCCCATTGATGCAGTGTGCTTAGCCTTAGAGAGAGCAGAAGGACCTGCTCCTAATGATAGCAAGGGGAATTATATTTGATGGTATTTCCTCAGGGAAGTTTGAGGGGGAGAGGCAGGTAACGTTGGAGTCTGTTGGCTACGTTGAGGATCATGTCAAGCAATGTTGCCAGCAATCCTCTTTGGATTGGTTGTGTCCACCTAAAGAATCAATCACATTTGTAAGATGCGTTCCCACTTTATTTCTCTACAGTGTTGCCTATCTGACTGAACAGATTAAGGTCATGCTGGTGCAGAGCGTCTATAACTATTTCATTTTTGTGAGGTATAAAAGTGCCTCTTCTTTTGCAGTTGGACATATGGAAGACAGGGTGATATGTACATCTTAGGTTTTGTATAGGGGTTCATATATTGACATAACAATTTTCAAAAGCATATGTCAAATGAACACCTCTCCTCTGATTACAGTGCATAACTATGCAAAAAAATCTGTTTCATGTATGCCGTCATCATGTACAGATAAGCAGAACCAAAAAAAAAAAAAAAAAACCAAACCAGTTCTGAATAGCTGATCCATATGCCCTAACATTATAAGCATACATGTACACAGTTATGAATCCATTCAATATGTTTGGACATGGGGACATGCCATATACACAGAGGTAAGATTTAAACTCACCTCTGTGGACACTATGGCAAGTAACAGCCATGCACATAAGCAATGTGCCACAACTTTAGTAATATACCGATGCTGTTGCCACAGCGAGATGCACATCTGAATACACCTACCAATTCTACCTCAGCATATATGATGTATCACAGACATTATCACAGAAAATGACAGAGAGCATCAGAAAGTGTGAACAGCAAGATATGGCAATCAATACGACAACTTAAGATTTGACAGAAAAAAGACAGTAAAACATCAGTCATGCAGTTATAGTTACATATAGCAACAAACAATGTAAATGCTTGTCCATTATGATATTGCCTATATCTCGTTGAATGCACTCACAACTACCACTATATAATTAAACATTATAGAGTATCTGTAAATCAGTTACTCAACATACAATTTGTGGACAACCCTGTAAGTGTTCCATGCCTAACTAATGAAGTGAATTAGCATTCAGTGTTTTGGAAACCCATTAGCAAATGTCCATGTAAGCTCTCAAACACTGGTGCATTAACCAATAGCTTGGTGTTAAGTATACAGTGCTCAGCACAACTGCCCAATAGGTAACAATAAACACGAATATGTTTAACACATGCCTGATGCCCTCCAATAGTCTGCAACTATCCTATATGCACCAGCTTTAAAACGTAATATTAATACATACTATTAGCATGCCATTGTTACCTGCAAACTGACTGGGATTTCAGTTAGTATTTTTTGGAAGACGTTCTAAATAAGACTTCTACAGCTGTATCGAGGATATTGACTGATAGGAGGCTTCGGCAAGTCTAAGTGCAGAACTGGACAGAATAGAAGGGGGCACATTTGCTCATTGGCTATGCTAGACATGAGTAAAGGATGCAAGCACACACCTGGAACTTTGTAAAGATCAGCAACTGAAACCAGATAATAAGAGAGCACAGTGAATTAACTGGAATCTATTGTACAGGCATGTAGATCCACCACTGTTATATTGACCTACACCAGAGGGACTCAGAGGATCTTTGCCAGAGGGCCATTGCCAGCCATCTGATGCCTACAGAAAGATACATACGCCACACCTTAACACCTACATCATAATATATATATATATATATATATATATATATATATATATATATATATATATATATATATATTTATAGTGCACATATGTGGTTAGGTGATGTATTGCATTTCAAGTGTATTCCATAATAATGTGTAATAATAATAATAATAATAATAATAATTTACATGGAAAAATAATATGTTTTAATGATTGAAGTTTACATTCGCTTGTTGAAGCATTCTAAAGTTATCTGCAACTACACTGGGTCAGTGTAAACATTACACAGGACTATTCTACTTGTATATTAATACAGAGTTCAAACATATTGTTAGTACTGCTATTCAATTTTATCAAATATTTATATCCTACCTAAAACTATATAACTGGAATGCTCTAAAATACATTCCACTTGATGAAGCAGTAGTAATTTCTTGAACATACTACATGAATTTGCTCCACTCAGAAAAAAAGAGAGTTAGGGACAGACCCCTGGTTGTCTCATACATTACAAAACATCTTATGAGACTTAGACATAGAGCCTGGAATACTTGGCTATCCAATAAAACACTAACACATCTCTAAAAATTTAGAGAACTCAGAAACAAAACTAACACTCAAATTAAGTTAGATAAAAAAGTAGTACACTGACCTGCAACATAAAAGCTACAAAAATACCAAAATATTCTGCTACTCTATAAACTAGTTGCTCAAATGTAGCTACGTCACTCAACTGTCTCCAACATTTAACACTAACAACTCCACCAGCTGTGTTGATGCTTTCAACTTTAATGTCATTCAGTGAGTCTTATCACTGCTTCAAAATTCCCATTATCACAACAACCTGACAACAGCACCCCATACCATTTCTCTTCATAACCTCTCCTTTCAACCAGTCTCCACTACTTACATAAAAAAAAAACTATTACGCAAATTGAAACAGACCCCTTAGCCTCTGACAGCCTACCTGGAGAATAGCTTAAGATGGCTGCAGAAACAAATGGTTACCCCATTTCATTTCTAATAAATCCCTCCATCAGTGAAGCATATGTCCATACCCTTTGGAAAAAAAGCCATATTCTTCCACTCCACAAAGGAGGGCATTCAACTAAACTCTCATATTACAGTCCCATTGCCACCCTTTCCCCTCTCAAAAATATTGAAAAGAAAATGCATTCAGTCACACCGCTTTCATTTAGCCACAGAAAATAACCTCCTCTCTTCATCTCAGCTAGGCTTCCATCCACAGCACAGTAGCTCTACCCCTTTACTTAGTTTCATCAATACAGGAGACACAAAAAGGAATGATGGAAACCTAAGGTCTTCCCTCTTCCTTGGTTTATCCAAGGCCATTGCCATAGTCATTCACTCTGTCCTCCTACACAAAGTTCATAGCCTTGGACTTGAAACCACTGCTATATCCTGGTTTTTGTAGCTACCTCCAAAATAGAGCTCAAGCTAGCAAGTGGCAAAAAACATTTCATCTTCCCTCCCCATCTCAGCCTGTGTTCCACAAGGATCAGTCATGGGACCCATTCTCTTTAACATCTTCATCGATGACTTATATGAAGCCTGTAACATTGCATTCCTAGTACAGTATGCAGATGACTCCACAGTCCCCTATATCACAAAAAAATCAGCAAACTACAAGAACTTACCCTGGAGTCCTTCTCCATAGAAACCTGGCTGAAATCTGACCAGTTATTCCTAAACTCAAGTAAATCCAAATGAATCCTATTTTCTCCCAAACAGCTTACAATCAACAAAACCTCCTTCTCAGTTACGTCATCCAACAAAATAAAAATTTAACTTGTTACACAAACTAAATTGATAGCTATCTATATAGATGAGAACTTCAGATATGACACACACATCCAAAATACAATGAACATATCACACCAAAATCTACATTCTTTCTAAATAACCAAAGCCTTCCTCTCAGACACTATAAGAAAAACCATTGCCTCTGCACATCTCTTACCTATCTAACATATTCTACATCCATCCTCAAAAACATTTGTTAAACAAACTTCTGCAATGCTATTACAAATTAGCATAATTCACTGCCAACCGTCCAAATAGAAGAACTCCACCACTGTGCCACCCTATGAAATTTACTCACAACTTCCAGAAATCCATAACATTGTGAATAAACATAACAACCGTCCATCCATTTCCAGTCTCATACAAATATATAACCCTACCAGGCCACTATGTTC
The DNA here is from genome assembly GCF_019279795.1 of Protopterus annectens. NCBI lineage: Eukaryota > Metazoa > Chordata > Ceratodontiformes > Protopteridae > Protopterus > Protopterus annectens. The sequence goes on from NC_056725.1 coordinate 887,671,139, forward strand.
ATTGGGTAAATATCAATCCCAGTAGCAATATGAAAAGAAACTCAGCTAAAGACCTCACACTCATTTGCCGGCTGTGTACGTGTGATGTTCCTGGATAATCCCCAGACTCTTATTAACTGCTACCACTCTTTTATGTAACTGGCCATAACACAGTTACTTCTTTACAATCTCTGACTATCTGATTATCACCTTTTCATTAAATGTCATATCATTATTATTCTATGTATATACATTTATTATTATTTTTGATTAACTGTCATATCATTGCTAGTCAACTTATGTATGTATGTATGCATGCATGCATGTATATTTGTTATGCCAATCCGCCTTCTACTCATTCTATAAAAGGAAACATTTTTCTCTCAGCTTCCACTGAAAATGGGACTTGTGTCTAGTCAGACTTTCCTGGTAAACCAAAGCAATAAATAAATAAGTAAATAAATAATTAAATACATGCTTTCAAAACATTTAAAGCAAAGTGATCTTGCAATGCTCTATGGGTTATGCATTTTCGCAAGGTGAATATTGTTTGCCTGTGTTTTGGCTCAAAATCCCAAACTATCCTATTTTTGAGAAATTATTGGCAGTAATTTATTTAATGCTGCACATCACATATGGAAGCTCTATAGTGTTTTGGTAAGTCATACAGTACAGAGTTTTAAATATCCAGCATGGTCATTGTGTGATACCTATAGAGCTTAGGCTGCATATGACTATGCATTTCACCATTATCTGCAAAGCTTCTAGAAACATCATATAATATTCTTTTTTTAACATTGATACATGTGTGAATGTTCAGTAATACATGATTAGATAACTCTAACGTTTACATTTCACAACGGTCTTTTCTAATCCGTTTCCTTTTTCATCAGTTTAATGAAAGAGCAATGCAGGTCATCATGACTGAGTCTTATAAACAAAGAGGTACAGGTAGCATGGATCTGTAATCCTTATACTATGTTGTGGCTGTAGGGAAGCACTGTATGTGGAGTCATTGACTGCTACCTCTCAAATTCTTAGCACAGGAAATCTGGACAAAGCCTAAAGTAATGAGGATACAAAGGCCCAAGACTAGGGGCACATTTTAAATATCACTCTAATAAACTTAGAACGTTGCTAGAGTAACAATATTTGTATTATCATGCATTTTTTGAAGGGTGTGAAGTCTGAAACTGAAATGTATCACATCATTTAGTAACTTCAGTCCTCAGTGATTTGCCAGATAACCACAAATTTTATGAGGAACATACCAAAAATGCGAGGCAAATATCTGGCCATTTTGTGAAAATCTGTACAGTTGAGAGGTGTGAGTGACTGTCTTCCTACATACTTCACACATGTAGGTTTGAATCCAGCAGTTGCATACCACTTCCTTTAATGGCTATTTATGTTTCAAGAAGAGATGAATGTTTCTTGCAAATTATGAAAGTCAAATTCAGTGTGCTGACATATTAGCTTTATACTGCAGATAAATGCACATTTTGTCATTATCTGCAGATTTTCCAAAATATTCCTTATTATGACGTATCTGTACAATTATGCACTTATGTTCCCTTTACACATGGATATGACTTATGGCTATGTATAGTCATAATTAAATGTTATTTTTCACATGTAGTTAACACACTGTGAAAACTAGTTAGCTATAAATGACAGTGCTGCATGTTAGCATGCCTCTCCTTTGTGAGAAGGATGACCTTACAAATGACCACCTTAAATAATAAGCACTGGCTTCCTGAAAAGTTAGAACTAAAGGGTATATCTCTATGAAATGTAATGGCATGTAGTCCCATTTCCATATGCTTGACATTGAAATACCACTTCAGACATTATGTACATCATTGGTCAGCTTGAATATTCTTATACAGGCATGCCCAACCTGTAGAAAAGGTGTTATAAAAGGTAACGGTTTTGTTTTGGTACATTATTTACTTACAGTGTGTTATGGAAGTAAACATTTCACATCACACAATGTATTTGGATATATTACATAAAATATTATGTTAAATGTGTGCAGCGGCGTATGTAATGCACATGGCAGCACTTTTAATGTACTTTTAGTTCTCATATCATGTGCACATACAAATTCACATTTGGCAAAACATATGCCTGCACATGTCCCTATAATAAAATAAACAGTTGCACAGCTACATACATATGTATCATCTCTCTCTCCCTCTTTCTTTCTCTCTGTCTCTCTATATATATATTCATACACAGGTAGTTATTTATATTCATTCATATGTTCATACAGGAAGATTGCAACATGCAGCACTGAAGTATCATTCATCATGTACATGTACATACATTTTATTTATTATTACATGCCACCACACTAAGTCAAGCTTTCAATAACTGTGTGCATTTGTAGATCTTTGTCCACATGAGTAGTTTCATACATTCATATCCTCAATTTCATCTTACAGTGTCACACCTGTTAGTATGTGTAATGTTTGCCTATTAAGAGTAAAGAGTAAGGTGTTTGACTTACACCACTTCTTACAATCACAGCAAAGATGATTAGCTAGGCAAGGGGTTCTTTATTTTCTTGTCAGCATAGGTGAGAATTGTAGGTTTAAATCTAGCTTCCTCCATTTATCAGCAGTTATCCACATGTATGCACGGTATTGGGATAGAAACATCAATAACCTATATGCAAAATGTGATATTGTATTGCACAGCACTGCTTGCTAACATGTATTAATAACAATGTTATTCACTGTTCTTTTGTTGTACAAAGAGGTCAGTATGCACCAGAATAAAACAATCCTGCTGTTACTGTTATTTTTCACATATCTTTTTGTTTGTAGCTGGTGAAGATCATGCCAGGAATAGAGCTTTGTCTATAGACCATGCTTGAGAAATAATGGAGGGAAAGAGGCATGTGCTATTACTCTCCACTTTTATATTTCTATAAATAGGCTTAATGTATTTCATTCTGCAGCATTGGATCTATAGTCCTATGGCATTCAGGCATGCTAATTTCATGTCATACCAGCCATGATCCATCTGCAAGGCATGTATAATACATAGTGATTTATTCTGAATAAAATGAATATGTGCATCATTTTACATGAAATGTTGTCTTATGTGTTATTAATTGTGCCTTTTCTTACACTGAGATTAAGTGATGCTTGTTGACACAGCCTAAATGGTACACACCATTGTTCAACTGGCATATTGACTTTGTCTTTACTGTTTTATATATATATATATATATATATATATATATATATATATATATATATATATATATATATATGTCAGTTGTGTGATATATTGTTATTTGTGTAGCACAGCATAAAACACTGTTTTTACTGTTACTGCTGTTTGTACAGTATGCTATTACTAGCTTGCATATAAGGCAGTGTTCTTGGTGGAATTCTATGGTTGCATAGCCTTCTTATTTTATTATTCAGTGGATGTTTGCTGCCTCACAGTGTCTGTGCTGTTGGCGGACCTTAACTGGCATATACTTCTTGAGTTCCACTGCTCTTATAACTTTGTATAACTGCACTGTGATGGTTTGTGTAGCATTTCTTTGCATTCAATTTTCTGTCATCATTGTGCTGAAAACCATTTATAATTTTATGTTTCTGAGGTGTTGCTTATTGTATTCATGATCATCAAAACACTTTTTCTTATTTGCCAGTACATATGGCAATATAACAAGAAATTAAAGAAATCCCGATACCCCCGTGCCACACGCTCCAGAGATCACAACCTCATTACCACAATTAACAAAACATGCTGGAGGCACAGGTTCATCTCCCAAAGACTGCCCATACTCTGGAATAAGCTTCCCATTCATGTCAAGCAAAGAACTTCGCTGGCCCTCTTCAAGAGAAATCTTGACAAGTGGACAGGTAACAGAAAGTTAACTCCAGGGATCATTCCTGTTGCCATATTGGATATGGGCACTGTGAACTAATATCGGGTGGCACAGTGCCTGGTCAATTTTTTTTTGGGCTAGGCTTGTAAAGGCTCCAGGGCCATTACCCTAGTACACACCTCTTAACCTATATGTAGGCATAGTGTAAAAGTAGACAGTGGTAGTGATATATTTGTTAAGGGAAATTTATCTGTGTGTATCTATGTGTGCCATGCACATACTTTCTAGCTATTACATGTTGTTGCAGAGCTTCTCACTGAGTACAGTTGCTCATAAACATTCAAATTCCATTTTGCTTATATCATGTCATGATGTCAACCGTTAACTATCTTGCATTTCTCATCTCATTTACATATCAATTTGAAGAATAACCATACCTCTCAAACTCTTAGTGTGAGAAACCTGGACAAAACTTAAACTAATGGATGCACAAATGCCCAAATATAGGGATAGATTTTTATATATTGCTATTCTAAACTTAGAAAGCTGCTAGAATAACAGGATTTGTGTTGACATACATTTTCTAAAGGATATTAAGTCTGAAACTCAAATGTGTATCATTATTTATAGACTTTAATCCTCAGTGATTTGCCAGAAAACCTCAAATTGTATGAAGAATAGAATAAAAATATGAGGCAAAAACATTGACAGTTGAGAGGTATGACTGTAACATTGCTTGTTAATATTAAAGTATACTTTTACTGCGCACATTTTACATATAACATGTCTACCTGAAACATTACATACACATAATACTGATTTATATTGTCAATATTTATTCTGTATTGGCAGCTCAACATAAATATGCTAGACACACAGTGAGTAATGAATATGGGGCATTTTCCTAATGAGTAGCTATTATTGTATGTGACTGATATCGGTGGCCTATTTAGAAACAGGCATACACCAGGGGGCACATTCCAAAATACCTGCTAATAGCCTATTTTCAGTGATCATTTACACTGGAACAATTTATTTAGAATTGGGCCCCATTTCATTGTTGCAGGCTACAGTGCTAAGGCATAGGTTTTGCTAACTGATGGTATATTGGTTTGTCTGCTGTTCACATGTATGTTTTGCATAAACACAGAAGGCATATAGAGCAAAATGTACAAGTAACAACAACAGTATGTTCATATCCATCAAATTTCCTGATTTTTGCCTCATATGTTTGGTTTGTTCCTTCATAAAATGTTGTGGTTTTCTATCAAATCTTTGAGGGTTGATGTCACTAAGTCACGAAAGGCATTTCATTTTCAGACTTTATATCCTTTAGAAAATGCACATTAACACAGCACCTTGTATTTTAGCAATTTTCTAAGTTTATACATTAAATATATAAAATGTGTCCTTATTTTTAGGTCCTAATCTCTTTACAGTTATATTGTGCCACAGTTGACATTATAGTAATAATTAGTTGTCACAGATGTCTGCCAGCAAGTCTGATTGTGTTATGTGACACATGTCAATGCACACTGTGAAGCAATACATAGATGTGGTCATATAGGAAGATTTGTCATGTGTGTTACATCCAAATAGATATCACTGATGTGAGACTGACCCCCTTTCCAGGCCATTCATAATGCATCAATATCATTTATTCTGCATTGTGTAATCTCTAGTTTGTAATACTCTACACATGCATATGACTAATGGCAGATTTTGTAACAGCCCTGTCACTGCAACACAATGTACAGTGTCACACAACATACATGATATCTGCCTATAAGTGTACACACACACACACATATATGTGTGTGTGTGTGTGTGTGTGTGTGTGTGTGTGTGTGTGTGTGTGTGTGTGTGTGTGTGTGTGTGTGTGTATTGCATGTGTATATTAATGAGTTTATGCAATTTTATGTATTCTTTATCAATAATTGTGTTTTATTTCAGACATGTTTAGAACATGACTATGATGTAAATTCATCAAAGAATACCACAAAAGGAAAAATAATATGTTGGGGTGACACTGTGTGCAACACAAAATTTATTCAAAATAATTCTAAACAATGTGCAAGTTAAGCGCTTTCATTCTGTACATGGAACTTCTTCAGAACAATGCAACAACCAAAAAAGTCATCAATTTAAAAACTTGCAACACTTTTTAGCCAATCTGCAGTTCTCATATTATTAACATCAAATGCGAAGATTCTAGTGAAACTATTAAAACATATCATAATAAGATATACAATCAAACATTTTAATCAAAATCTGTTGAAATGCACCCCCCAGACAAACTGTGCAAATTAATAATGCAGTGTAACCTAAGATCTATTATTATAAAGAAACATAACCAGGTATCAAAAAACAATAATCATTAAAAAAAACTATATAAACTCTAATTTTGCCCCCTCAATTCATGCCTGAAACATGGACTATACCTATGAAATGTCATATGCCCAAAGAGTCAAACTGCTTGCAATACAAACACTTTCATTCAGGCTGAGATCTTTTCCAGCATCTAATTGCAGTTGCCATCTCAGTTTAATAGCTTCTAGAATTTCATTCCAATGACCCCCCCCCACCGCCATATATTTTTTTCTACCTTGTTCAACACTGCAAATAAAAAAATAATGTGGCGGGAAACTTTTTAACATGTTTAAAAAGGACATTATTCCCACATTTACATCTAATGTCATATGAATATTTGTAGACTTGTTCTCTCAGAAACCATTCTTTTTCCCCACCTAAAAAATTGCGGAAAATTGACACTGAATTAAATAATTACCTCCTTTGTATCACAGTTAATATACCATTTTGCTACATATTTATGCTATTTTAAAACTATGTGGCCACCCTCCATAATAAATTTGCACTAAGTCCCTAGTTTATTCCTGGAACTACAAATCCTATTTATACTTTCCTAATAATATTTGAAAGTGTTCCCTTTCTTAAAAACGACATAGGTTTATAGATTAGTACTAGGCTAACTGCCCTTGCGAGCCATTTTTAAGCCTAAACAGTTATCCCTTGTGAGACTCAAACCCTTCACCTTGTGTTTGTAAGGGAAAGACCTTAACCATTAGACCACCTTCCCAATTTTTTGCAGATAAAAAAATTCCAAATTTTCTGTAATTCCTGTCGAATGGAACAATGTTCTGTGCTATATGCTGTGGCAAACACCTTCTGATAGAGCTCTCATTTATTTCTACCCAAATTTGATACCATGTTAGATTGGTCTAAATATATCAGTAATAGGTTAAAGTATCCAGCATTCCTATTTTATGTAACCTCTTTAAATATAGGTTTTGAGGAAACTTCTGGTACCCTCTCTTAATAACACATCATTTTCAACTTATCACATTCTGTTAAAATAATAGTCACATTCAGTAATTATTCATACTAACCGTATAAGTGCCCCATTCACTGTAGTCCTTTTTAGGAATCTAGGATACCAGCTTGTAAAGTGCAAGAGAGGATTTGAGAATGTAATCTAACAATATATATCTGAAAAAAAATCTTTGAGACAACCCATCTTTTTGTAAGCCAATATCCGTATAATCTACTCATTGATCATTGACTTCATGGGTGAAATGCAAAAATATCGGTGGTACTAGTAATATAATTCAAAAGCTCATCAAGTCTTTCATCCTTGTCAGCCCAAATAATGCATATGCCATCTAGATATCTACTATTAAATCTCCAGCACAGTACCTACTAAAATGGTCAAATGTTCACACAGTAATTTTTTAAATAGATGAATGTTTGATTGTTGCACTGTTCTGAAGATTTGCATGGAACAAAATGCTTAAAGCATATGTTGTTTAAGATTATTTTTAATGAATATTGTGTGTCTGCAGTATCACCCCAATGTGCTATTTTTCCTTTCATATGACTGTGATGCATGCTACACCACTTTATGTAATTTATTTTGGATCGGATGTATGCCTGTCCTCGCATAAGAAGTTTTAGTTTGATAAGTTCAGACTGTAGTGTAACAGCACATAAATAATGATTAAAACATATGTAGGTTGTGTGCTTTCTGTCAGCACATTAAGACAGTAACTATTTTGAAGTTAATACCTCTTATGTATGCATACTGTTTTGTTCCTGTGCTGCAGTATAACAGAATGAGGGACCCAGTGTACTTCACTGATCATACAGTCATAACAATGTGCCACACCACACCAGCCAAGTCAGACTCCAAAGACCAGGATGGGGATCATGACAGAAATGATGATGATGGTGGTGATAATAACAGACTAGGAACTGGTCATGCCCTCATTCCTGCATGACAGTATCAAAGACACCCCCCACAACCATGGCAGGCTGAAGACCATCAGGATCATAGGAACATAGGAAGTTACTAGGCTATTGGTCCTGAGGCCCTTACCAAGCCTAGTCAAGAATTTAGCCCATGTTCTAACAAGTCAGCACCCTATGTCACTGTCCAGCAGAGACACAGGTGGAATCCCAGGGGTGTATTTTCTGTTCCCCATCCAGTTATCCAGGTTGCATTTAAAAAGGTTTAATGAGGTACTCTGCTTTACGTGGAGAAGAAGTCTATTCCACAAACGTGGGAGTCACTGGGACACAAATTTGTCCCAGCAACAAGTCCTATTGATGTCACAGACCAGGTTGAGGTCACGCATGTGGGTTACTTGAGTGGAGCTTGACTTGCTGATATGCAGCAGTCCCATCAGGGCGGGGTGTGAGATTGCTTTATATACCAGACAGTGGTCACCTCTAAAGATTCTGAAGGAGAATGAGCAGAGGGACAAGGATTTTAGCCTATCTGTGTAGGGTAGATGTTTGAGGCCCTGGATTCTGCAGGTGAGGAACCTCTGTGGTCTCTTCAGCTGCCGCATGTGCTTTGTGAGGTACACGCTGAAAGGAGCATTGTACTCAATAATGAGTCTTATAAGAGAGGAATACAGGGATGTTATGACCACCTTGTTCCTGTATGAGATACCCTTACTAATGAGGTGGGCCATGTAGAAAGCTTTCCGTACAACATACGCAATATGGTGGTCAAAAGTCAGTTTGCTATCAACCTGGGTGCCCAAGTCCCTCATGACTGATTGTTTAGTACCTTATTATCAATGCAATAAGTTGTGGGGACGTCAGTCTCACCAAAAAGGATGATGATGCATTTTTTTGGCATTCAATATGAGGCCAAATTTCTGGCACCAGTCATTTTTTTGGGCGAGACCTTCTTGGAGGATGTCCACATCACTAGGGGAATTGATGACAGCACCCAGCTTGCAGTCATCTGCAAACTTGGTTGGCCATAGCCCACTAGATTTGGCCTGCACCACTGACAAGTATCCCAAACAGCAAAGACCTCAAGACCGATCTCTGGGGTACACCACTTGTTATGGGTCTACTACTTGAGGTGGCTTCCCCTATTTTAACAAGGTGGGTTCTATTACTGAACCAGTTTACTACCCATCTGGTGACCTATGAATTGATGCCTAGTTTAGAGAGATTATCTAATATACCTAAGTGGGGAATAGTATCAAAGGCTTTGGCCAGGTCAAAGTAGGTGGTGTGCACCATCTTCTCCTCATCTATGGCCTTGGTGACTGTCTCAAAGAAGTCGACCAAATGTAACAGGCATTGACAAAACCAAACTGTTGGGATAAAATGTCTGGAAGTTGCCAATGTCCTTGTTGATGGGGTACATGATCATCTGCTCCATGGCCTTGCAGATCAGGCTAGTTAGGCTGATGGGTCTATAATTTCTTGAATCGGTGGATGCTCCACCTTTGTGCAAAGGGATGACACTAGCTGTCCTCCACTTGGCTGGGATGAAGCCATTACTCAGGCTTTGGTTGAATAGGGTGGCTAATGGTGTTGCAAGTTCCTGCCTGAGCTCTGAGTTCATGTGGGATGCAGCTTGAGAGTTTATCAGGTCCCATGGAGGCTGTATTTTTTGCCTTTGAGCGGGCAGTGATGACTTGCTCCCTAGAAATAAGCGGAAGGGGGGCAAGTACTGGGAATGTCCAATTTTACTGATGGAGGACAGAGGAGTGAAGTTTTCATTGATATTTTCTGCCAGCAGGTTGGCTATATCTACAGTGTTTGTGTATGTGCTGTTCTTGACCACCAGTTCTGAGCAGCTCTGGGAACTTCCATGGAGATTGTGGACATATGTGAAAAAGGCCTTGCAATTGCCTTTAGTAGATGTGGCTAGTTTGGACTCAAAGTTGGCTTTGGAGGATTTCACTAGTGCTCATATTTGCTTGTTCAGGCTAAGGAGAAATTGCTTCCAATTAGGCACCTGCTCCTTCTTGGTCCTGGACAGAAAGTTTTTCCTTTTATTATAGAGTTTATTTATTGTAGATGTCCACCAGACAGGTTTACTCTTCTTTGAGGAGGGGGATGATTTTGTCCTGTCTGGTATTCCTGATTCCATGCAGCTATGTAAATACACTTATAGTACTTTGGTGTAGGTTTGGACATATGTGCCAGTTCCTATGGAGAGGGTGGTGGCTGTGTAGCTGTTTATACCTTCCCTCGGGAGGTTGTAATCAGCTTTGGAGAAGTTTTTTTGTTTAACCCTAGCTGGAGGGTGGGGGTCGGGGCAGATTGTGACTTCAAAAGTGACTGCTTTGTGGTCGGATCTGACCAGGGATGATGGCGCTTGAGGGATGCTTCAGTGGTTATTCATGTTGGTTAATACCAAGTCCAAGATATTTTCACCTCTTGTGGGGATGTCAACCAATTGATCCAAGGCATTTGCATTGACAAAAATCAAGAAATCTCTAGGAATTTGTGTTTTGGCATCCAGTCTATGGTTGGATAGTTAAAGTCATCTAGGATCAGGGAAAAGGTTTGAATCATGATAGATTCAAAGAGATCCAGATAGGTGGAGTGGGCATCTTGAGTCAGAGTTGGACCAGATCCGGGATGTGATATTTACATATTCCAAACACAAATGAGCATCGGCTAGGTGACTGTTTTTAGGAAATGGTGCAGGTGATGTGTGACTCCTTACAGAAAATCACTTTGAATATCTTTTCGGATGCTCAGCCTCATCAGGGTGGGCAACCAGGGATGGAAATATTGCTTGTGTAATCCTCTTATATAATGCTGCCACCATGGTGTTTTGCGTACTCTAATTTGAACAGCATCGGCTCTTTTTGTGCATGCATCCCATATTGCTGTCATGCTTTCTTGACAGATGTCATGATGAACACTTCTCATGTGAGGTTATGTGTGGCTTTATCTTGTTGCTGCAGTATGACACACATTAGCATATGACACATGCATTACCATTATTATTTACATGATAATCACATGCTGCCATTACTGTGTGCATTGCTCCATATTGGCAGGGGCAATGCTGCTTCAATTTGTGTATGTGTACTGCATAACATTGTTGTGTCTGATGCACTCTGGCCCTGTATGTGACAGATATGACTGCTACAGTCAGCACAGTGTGAGTGGGACACTATTGTTCTGCTTATGTTGTTTATGTATATAATTAGAATGATGACAGCAACTCCTATGCTACATCATTCCCATTCCTCTC
>NC_056725.1:887687507-887778051 GCF_019279795.1 Protopterus annectens
GCTGTTTGATATGCGAATATGTAGGGGTTCCATCATGGTGGGGTCTGACATTGCCTTGTATGCCAGACATAGATCTCCCTTTCACACTCTGTAGGAGACAGATTACAGGGATAGTGCCTTGAGGCAGTTTGCATAAAATATGCTACCAATGCCCTGTATTCTTTTAGTGATAAACTTCTTTGGACATTCCAGTTGTTGGATACTCCTGGTTAGGTGCATACCAAAGGGGGCATTGTACTCAATGATAGGTCTGATGAATGCCAAATACAGTGGCACAATGTTTCCCTTGGACCTAGATGTCATAACTTTTATAGGTTTATAAGTTGCACAACATAGAATGATTTCCTCACTACTGTAGAGACATGACAGTCAATAACTACATTACTGTATAAGTGTATCTAGAATTCCCTGACTACTGGGTGAAATATTAGGGGTGTGTTGTCAATATGATAGTTACCAGGGATGGATGGCTTTCCAAAGGATAGTATTATGCATTTTTTTATCATTTAGTTTTAGTCCATGACTCTGACACCAGTTATTCGTCTGTTTCAGCCCTTCCTGGAGAACATTTGTGTCAGTGGAGGATTTTATGATAACTCCTATTTTGTAATCATCTACAAATTTAGTCAGCCAGAGGCAACTGACATTTTTATTGACTTTGAGGAAGTAAATACTAAAAAGGAGCAGTCCCAGGACAAATCCCTGAGGGACTCCACTTCTGACTTGCCACTTTGTAGAGGTGAAATCCCAATTCTAACTTCCTGGGTCCTATCTGTGAGCCAGTTCGCTATCCACAGTGTGTCATAAGGGTTTATACCTAACCTGCTGAGTCTGTCAACAATACCCAAGTTGGGTATTGTGTCAAATGCCTTTGCCAGGTCAAGGTAGGCAGTGTGAATAATTTTGCCCTCATCTAATGCTTTGGTGACGTCCTCAAAGAAGTCCACCAGGTTAAATAGCATGACCTGCCCTTAACAAAACAAAACTGGGTTGGATCCAGTGTCTGGAGGTCTGTCATTATTGATCATCTCAATGGTAATTCTTTCCATGGCTTTACTTATGAAACTAGTGAGACTCATGGGTCTGTGGATTTCAAGGTCTGTAGATGGCCCATCTTTGTGCAGCGAGATGACTGTTGCTTTTCTCCATTTATGAAGCATGTTTGGAGACTACAGTTAAATAGCAATTCCAGAGGGCCTGATAGGTCATGTGTCATGCTATTTGTTATTTTATGTTAAAAAATTTCTTCCCTGGCCTCCACTGAAAAAGGGCAAGTCATCCCCACCTGGAATTTCCAGATAACAAATGCAATAAATGAATAAATAATGATGTCAGGCATTAGTTTTCGGGGGGGGGGGGGTGTTGTCATTGTGATAGCTACAAAGATACACTTCCTGACATTTGGCTTTAGTCTATGATTTTGACACCAGGATGTGCATGGGATGGACCTTTTTAGAGGATCTTGGTGTCCTACGGGGAGTTTATGATGGCACCAAGCTTGCAGTCATCTATAAACATGGTCAACCACAAATCTTTAACATTAATTTAGATCTCTGAGAAGTAAGTGAGAAAAAGGAGTGTTCCAAGGACAGAAACTCTGGGGTAAATGACTAATGACAGTTCTTTTGGTTGAGGTAGACCAACCCAACCAGACTTCCTGGGTTCTATTTGAACCACTTTGCTATTCAATGAGTTTCATGGGGACTGACATCTACCTGAAATAGTATATTTACAAACATCTTTGTGAGGTCCAGATATGTGGTGCTTAATTAATTCAGTCAACTGTAGCTATCTAATTGTTCTATCAAAATTAACCTTACACATTGCTGTTTTGTGGTTTATTGCATGTTATATATTTCAGATCTGAAGAGCACACATCTGTTTTCAAATACTTGGATATTTGTATTTAAAAAAATGATTATTAAGCAAGTAATAATAAATATCAATGGGTCTTTTTGCCCATTTAATAATTTTACTCAGATCTGATCCAGACCAAGAGAAATTTTGTTTTTTTTTTATTGATTTTATTATACATTTGCTCTACTGAGGTTTTCATGTTTTATTATTCTAAGAGCGTAAGGAAGAGATGAACTGCATAATGCTCAACAATATGTATTTTATAATGTCATGAAGCAAAACTGTAATGTTCAAAAATATATCTTTTATAATGTCGTGAAGCAGGCCCACAGAACACCATCCAAGTGTCTTGGTGTGTTTATATCTTCAGTCAGACTGAAAAAAGAAATACAGCAGCTATAAAACACTTTTATTGTTGTTGGCATCTAAAACCACATTCCTTTCACGTCTAGCTTTATATTAGTTATTCTCTTTTCAATTCAGATCTCACTTTTTATATTCTACTTCACTGGAGTTTTTAACCAACTTTTTGTAATGTACATTTCTTTCCCTGTAAAAATATCTTTGCATATGATAATAGTGATTCTGACATATAAATTCATCTCTGTACTTAACAACTATCGAATTACATGTTTTTACTAAAATAGCAAGTAAAATGTTGATAATTTTCACCCATGTTTGCACTAGATTAATTAAATCTAATCATATCTGTAGCTCAGTTAAGTCAACAGGCTACTGACTGCATTATAGTTAGTTGTCACATGATCTTATATATATATATATATATATATATATATATATATATAAAATACAACTTTCCTGTAGACAGTTCAGTGGAATGACAAAAACTGGATGCACACTTTAAGGCTCAAACCAAGTTAGATCCAAATCTGGCCTGTCCACTCTACTCTCTCTCTGAATAGATTATAAAGATATATATAGGCCAATTTATATATATAATATATATATATATATATATATATATATATATGTGTGTATATATATATATATATATATATATATATATATATATATATATATATATATATATATATATATATATATATATATGATGGATGATGGCTATTTGTCTCTCTCAATACACACATATATATATATATATATATATATATATATATATATGTGTGTGTGTGGAGTTCAGGGGAGTCACAGTATAAACTGCAATCAAAATACAAATGTGGAAAGAATCCTTACTGTATTTGTATCAAAACAGGTAACTATCAATCAGTAACAAAGAACAGCAAGGAAAGCTGTATATCTACACACACACATATACATATAACTATATATATATATATATATATATATATATATATATATATGTATAGATGTATATGGGTCTACCTCAAAAGGTCAAAGACCCATTTAATCGACTTACATAACATCAAGATGAAATCAGAGAAAACTCCAGATAACTGAAACCTTGCAATCATGAAACATGGAAGATCGAACTACACAAGTGAGCAGAAGTCTGTTCTTCATTTAAAGGAACAGTTCTACGATTAAAGACAACCTACAGTAAATAACTATCAGCGGATTGAATTGGAGATTACGGTACAGGGAGTGTGCGCGCTAGGAGGCACGAGTAAGACAGAGTGCGCACGTGTAAGCGTGAGTGCGTGCGTTTAAGGCAGAATACACATGTAAGAGCCTGTGTAAACACCTGTATGCTGGTTTGCACTGGTGTGTGCGTGTTTTCACCCAAATAAGCAGATTCTAGTCAGTCTAAGCATGTGTGCGCGTGTGTTAGCCACTGTGAGCGTGTTTTTGCTGGTATGCACGTTGCTCCCCCTTGAGGAAACAGAAGGGAAAAAGGAAGCATGGGAAATAGTAGGAAGCTAGCAGAAATTACTGGCAGAGCTAGCAGGTGAAAACAATCAGAAGCAGGCAATTACACAGGCAGAACAGTAGCCCAGCCCAGCACTTAAAACACTGCAAACAACAGTGCAGAATGTTTCTCTCAAGAGACACTGCAACAGAGGAGTAAGCTACTAGAAGTGAAAACTGAAAAAGCTTTACTCAGACCAAAAATGCTAGGGGCTGCCATAGCTGTTATAAGGAGACATATGCATCTTGCTGAGGGTGGTGACTATGCAAATGCTGCCAGACAGCCCACAATGAGGAGACGGAGAAGAGTGTACAGGCCCAGGGTCACCTACCAGGGGTTACATGAGCTCGAGATAGTGGAGCGCTATAGAGTGGACAGAGACCTCCTGCAGCAAATTATTGAGCTGTGCAGGCCATGCCTCACACACAGAACCAACATCGGGGAACCCATCCCAGTGGAAACCAAGGTATGTGTTGGCCTAAGAATACTAGCAACAGGCACCTTCCAGAGACCAACTGGTGATATGATGGGGATATCACAGGCATCAGCATCCAGGGTACTGCACCAGTTCCTGGAAGCCATGTCAGCATGTGTCGGTGAGCATGTATATTTCCCCAATTCCCATGAGGTATTGGCCAGCAATATGCGTCTCTTCCAGCAAATAGCGGAATACCCTGAGGTAGTGGGTGCAATAGACTGCACGCATATACACATCAAAGCACCAGCCGGTGAGCAGGGTAGGGCCTACATTAACCGCAAGTGCTTCCCCTCCATCAACTGTCAGTTCATGTATAATGCCCAGGGCATAATAATGAATGTGTGTGCTGGCTGCCCTGGACGCTACCACGATTCACATATCTGGCATCTGACGCAGCTGTACCAGACATTTGCCAATGGGGACATCCCACATGGTCACTTAGTGGGGGATGCTGGCTATGCACTGGAGCCGTGGCTGATGACACCCATTAGAAATGCACACACACCTGAACAAGAATGCCATAATGAGGCACACGCACAAACACAAAATGTAATCGAGCATGTGTTTGGGCTGCTCAAGTCACGGTTTTGGTGGCTGGACACATCTGGTGGAGCCTTGCAGTACTCACCAACTACATGTACCCAAATTGTCATGGTATGTGCTATGCTACATAATATGATTCTGCGAAAACAGCTGCAACAGGACCAGCATAGGGCTGGGCCAAACAGCCCCCCACCATTGCCAAGCCAATCACAGGCAGAGCGTGACTCGGAGGAGGAACAACCTGAGCCTGCCACAGTAGGCAGAAGGAGGCATGCCCAGTATGCCTTGGCCTTGGCAAGGCAGCAACGCATAGCACATACACTGGCTCAGTAGGAACCCAGGAAATGATACCTCTCTCTGACTCACACATACAGTAAAACGGATGCCTAAGTTGACACAACCTGTTATCAAACATGTACAGGGAGTGTAGTATGTGCATCCGACATAGACAGCCCTGCAGCACCACCTGAGGCATTATTGCCATGTGTTAAGCAATGTAACACCATGTAGTATATGCAAACATGATGACCCTGACTAACATCCTACCCTCACCAAGCATGATGCCAGAATATGAAGACGAGATGATCAATTACAATAATTGGCTTAAGTATTGCCAGTAGTCAAAGGGGATCCAATGCATGCCAGCCTGGGATGACATGCTGAGCAAGGCACGATGCTCCATATCCATAGGTATCACAAGGGATAAGAACCTAGATGTAATGCTACCCAATGCCAGATGTCCAAACTGAAAGATGCATGCAGTCTACACTCCCCTCAGCATGGAGAATGTTGATATCTGTCCTGTAATGGACAACTGGGTTAAGGCTCACAAAAGCACCCTAACACTACCAGGTTACACCTCATACTGTGCTTTACAGCCCCAAAACATGGAACAAACTACAAAAGGAGGGTGAGTAGCAATAATTGTCAAGGATAACCACACCCCATGTTGGTACCACAACAAGAAGCAGAATGGATTATCCATGCTCAAGTAACAGTGGCTAAGACTGCCTGCCAGTTTGTAGCCTGCTACAGACTACCCTCCAAATGCCAGGAACTGCACTTGGCCTATGTTGAAACACATGAAAATATCAAGCTCTCCAAACAACATTACATTGGGTGACTGAAAATACTCAAACATAGACTGGGAGCATTATCCCAGCACCAACACCCTAGGCCAAAGGTTCCTAGAATCCATAGACCAACATGCTCAGGAACAACGTTCCACTCCCACAAGAGGGGTAAGCATACTGAATGTGATAATCAGCAACATGGGTACTCTATGGCCAGATGAGAAGTGTATTCCTCACTGGTAAGATCAGACCATAGAGTAATCACACTGGATATTCACAGCTGGACCACAGTCCCTGTCCAGAAAATCACAGTGAAAAACATGTGTAAAGGAAATGTTGCACTCCTCCAAACTGATATGGAATCCACTAAAGGCCCTGTGCCTGTGAAAAATATGGGCCACACCTCAGAACCCTTTATAAATGCATTCTATGAACACAGTCAGGAATGCATGGATTATGCAATCCCAAATAAAACCAAGGCCTAATACCATACACACAGGCATCTGGCATGGTGGACCACAGCCATTACCAAACCATGCAAGAGAATGAGGAAGTCACCACATGATAGAGCAAACCCAAAAAGGGAAGTAATCTCTGATCAGTATTATGGCAATAAAATATGGCCAGTCATAAAATCCACTAAGGCCAGCTACAAGTTGAATCTGTGAATCTTGGGCAATGTTACACCTGCCCCAGGTACACAGACAACTCCTTCCACCCCCCAAGAAATACAAATATATGTGAGAGATGCAAGTGCGTCTCCAAACTGGAGGCTGAGCTCACTCAACTCAGTACTGTCTAAACTAGTCAGAAGGAGAAGGTCACCACACACACCACAAACCCACTCACATAGACCTATCACAACTGCAAACCAAATACATAAACACACAAAAACATTCCTGGAGGCTCTAATTAAAAAACACCAAATCAACAGAGGCCTCCAAAGCAGACACCCAAGAAAGCACTACCCCCAAACATAGCACATGCAACACATAGTACACAAAGTCAGTGTGCCAAACAGTCACAGCCCTTAAGGACAAACAACATGCCCGATACACTTGTAATAGGTGACGCCATAGTCAGACACACTGATATCCCGCTCACCAGACTGAACAAGGAAAAGGGTACAGTAAGCTGCCTGTAGGCTGCTACAATCTGCCACAAAACACAATCATGCAGGTCACTCCAAAGCAAGTACAAATATGACTCAGTCATTGTCCATGCTGGTGTGAATGACCTGAGACGTACCTCCCTGGACTACATGTAAAGAGACATAGAGGAGCTGTCTGATTACGTAGGCCAGGCCGGTATGACTCTGACCTTGATCAGCATCCTACCCCCACCAAAAATGATGCCACAGTACAAACACAGAATGATCAGCTTTAACAATTGGCTCAATTACTGGTGTCAATCCAAGGGGATACAATGTGTCTCTGCTTGGGATGTCATGCCTGACAAGCCACGCTGCTTTGCTAGGGATGGCTTGCACCTGTCACCCCTGTGTGTCTGGATATTGGCTAAGGCTCTTGCCACCTCCATAGTGCCATTTGTAGGCAAGGCTGAAAAGACAAAGCCACCTCCCCAGAAAACATAAGTGGAAAAAACATGAGGGTAATGCTGCTCAATGCCAGATGTCTAAACCACAGGATGCCCATTCTCGAGGCCCTCCCCAGTATGGAGAACATCGATGTCTGTGCAGTGATGGAAACCTGCATCAAGGCCCTGAGAGCACTCCAGCACTACCAGGTTATACCTCAAATCATGCTTGTCAGCCCCAAAACCTGGACCAAACCACAAAAGGAGGGGGAGTATCCATATTCAGCAAAGATACCCACACGTCCAGGTTACTGACAATTCACGAAGCATCAGAGACCATCCATGTGCAAATAACTGTAGGCAAAACTGCTGTACAGTTTGTAGCATGCTACAGACCACCTTCTCAGACCCAGGAACACCACTCAGCCTCCCTGAAGACACTGGAGAGTATGAATGTCACCCCAAATACCAAACAAGGTACTCACAAATCACCACATAGGTGGGAATCCATTACGTATGGAAGAAGTAATCAGGGACCTAGGGACACAAGTGGACAGTAACCCCACATGCAACACTCACTTTGCCAACATGGCTAGGAAGACCACCTATATTGGCCACCTTATCATGAAAGGAGTCACATCTACATCAAGAGAGGTTATTGTGCCCCTATACTCTTCCCTTATCAGGCCCATAAGTGAGTACAATGCCCCATTTGGGATGTACCATACCCGACACCTGCAGCAGTTAGAAAGACCTCAAAAGTACCTGACCAAGAGGATATAGGGTGTCAAACATTCGTCATATGCTGCCTGGCTGACAACACCCCAGCTGTATGCAGTCACATACAAGGTCATGTCCAATACAGAATGGATGGACATGCTCCACCTCAGAAAATCCAAAGCCATTAGAGCCGTGAGAGCGACAGATGTCAACCTCAACACATAAATAAATTGGATGTGCTGGAGGGACAGATTCCTAACCCAGAGGCTTCCCACACTCTGGAACAGAACCCACTCCATGTTAGGCAGAGCCCCTCACTGACTCTCTTCAACAGGAATCTTGCCAAGTGGATGGGAGAGCATAGATTTACACTGGGGGTCTGCAGTGTGTCACATCTAGATAGAGGCACAGTAAAGTAAACCCTAAATGGCCATAATATTCACATAGCAAGGGGTGGCGAAAGCCACACACACTCTGGCTAGGCTGATAAATGCCCTAGGACAGATAGCCCAGTATGAACCTATGAACCTATGGAAATACAAATTGTACAGGACACTAAGGATAATCACAAGGTTGTCTTAACTGATGGTAGGAACCTTGGTGGGAATTGACAGATATGCACTGAATTACCAAATATTACAAACAATACACCAAACCCACACACATTGCCAACATCCAACCTGACAGGTTCAGTGCAACCCCCCCCCCCCCAAAATGACAAATATCTATCCCAGCAGAGTGCTGGCCCCCCTGACACTGCAGATGCTGAGGTAACAGGCAGCATCTTCAAAGCAAGACACACAGCATCAATGGTACGACATGGTGTCCTGGGCTGTGTCCAACATGAACTCCAAGAAGAATGGAATGCCAAATAACACTACTGCTCAATTTCAGCCTTACCACAGGATATGTACCCAAAGAGCAGTGTACAGCAACAGCGGTCCCTCTCCACAAAGGTGGTGCCTCAGTGGATACTGCAAACTATCACCCCAGAATCCTGACAAGCTTGGTCTGCAAAGCTATGGAAAAGATCATCATGCACCTCAGAAATAAAGATATTGGGGACCTACAGACACTGGACCCTACTCAGCGTGGCTTTCTTAAGGGCAGATCCTTCCCCTTAAACATGTCTGACTCATTTGAAACAGTCATCAAGGCCAGTGATGAGGGGAATGTGGTCCACACAGCCTATCTGGACCTTGCAAAAACCTTCCATACAATACCCCACGTGTTCATTATAGATAAGCTCACCAGCTTAAATATAAACTTCTATGTCAGTAGATGGGTTGCAAACAAGCCCAAGGACAGAACTGACATGGTCAGACATGCTGCAGCCATGTCAGACTACAAACCAGCTACAACTGGCATCCCACAAGGCTCAGTCCTGGGACCTCCCTTGCATGGTATATATTTCCCATAGGTACAGGCCAACATGGAAGGACTGTGTCTGAACAAGTTTGCAGAGGACTACAAACTGGGCACCTCATCTGACCCTCCAGTTGACACAAGCATCCTAAAAAAGGGCCACTAGAAACAGACAACTGGTGCCAGAGCCATGTCATCAAGCTAATTGCAGAAAAGTGTACAGTCATCCCCTGTGGATAAACAGTAAGTGCCCACCAATTACCACATTGGTGTTAACCCAGTAAGTACTTTAGAAGTAATAAGAGACCTAGGGACACAATTTGATAGATATCTTGCATTTGACAACCATGTGGCTGTAGTGGTTACAGAAACATACCATATACCCACCTAACCATGACAGTAGTCAGCTCTAGATCAGGGGAGGTAATCATGCCTCTTCAGTCATCCTTCATCAGCCTCACAATTGAGTACAATGGTCCCTGTGGGATGTACCTCAGCAGACACCTCCAGCAACTGGAAAGACCACAAAAGTACCCCACCAGGAGGATCAAATAGCTCAAACAGATGCCATGTGTTGCCTGATTAAACAAACCGCAGCTCCACACAGTGCCATACTGCCTGCTCAGAGGCAAGCTGTGCCTGATGTACAAAGCCATGTCCAAGCTGGAATCAATGAAAATGCTGCACCTTGTACAATCTGAATGCCAGTGGGCTATGCACATGACAGACCTGAACCCCAGCACTGACATACATAGGACATGCTGTAGTGATTGATCCATAACCCAGAAGCTCACTCCACTCTTGAGTAAACTCCCAGTACAGGATAGCCAGAGAGTCCCTCATTGACTCTCCTCAACAGGAATCATGATGAGTGGATGTGAGATGATAGGTGTACCCTGGGTATCACTGTTATGTCACGGGTAGACAGAGGCACATTATACTAACCTTGAAATATGTGATGTCAAATTCCAGTTACAATGTGTGTTGAAGGACAAACACACTCTCTGACTAGCACTAGAAATGGCCTAGGGCACATCACTAGTGTTTGTCAATGACCACCCAAGTTGTGGAATACACTACCAATGTTGGACAAGCCTGGTGTAAGTAGTCCTTATCCAAACAAAATGCAGCATGGTCATATGTGCACAACTGGCCCTTAACCAGTCTGGTGTGCTCACTATGAATATTGAAAGCAGTGATAGGACCAAAACCCAGGATACTGTCCACCACAGTGAAAGTACTGAACCAGTACACTATACAATATTACAGTGTATGGTCATTATGAAAGGATGTTGACAACTGTATGCAAACTATCCCATGGAAACCCTGCAGGCACAGTATAATCCCTGTCGGGTTCAGACACAAAGCAGTTGGGCAGTATGTACACAACATGACTCCCAACACACAACTATAAATATGAAATACTGTGGAAGTTCACACACACCCACAAATGTGGTGGACTGAAGATCTCAACATATGGAAAGCACACACTGGGCATGCTCACACACTTTGATAAATGAGACATATGTCAGGCAACAACCCATGGAATATGCCTGAACTGGGCATGCTCACACAGTTAGGCCATGTCTCAGTTTAGTAGTTGGCCACACATATGGGGTATATGTATGTGTTAAACCAGGAACCAACCACAAGACAGCAATCTGCCCAGTGCACACAGTTAAACGACTACAGAGACATAAGTTAAATAGTGGATCCCACACATATTCAAACATCTTCCACAGATACACAAGTTGTATATAGAAACAGGGAAAGCTATGGCAATAAAGACCTGCAAACAGTTCATCAGCAACAAATATTGTGCAGCTGAAAATTAAACATATGGGTGTAGAGGTCAATACTAGGCTGTTTGCCCTAGGGAATACAAGCTTAGTCAGACTGTGCTTCGCATCTGCCTCCCCAGTACAGAAGGCTACCGTTCCTCTGTAAAGTAGGTCACAGAAGGCACCATGTAAGGCTAGTGCACTGTGCCTCCATCAAGCAGGGACACAATGGAGATCCCAGGGGTTGAATTTGCAATGTCACATCCATGTTTGATTCCTGCAAATGCTCAGTGTGTGTGTGTTTGGGTGAGGTGTATTAGTGCGTGTGCAATTCTGTGTGAAAGAAATGTCCCTTCTGCCAACTAGAAAAACACACTGCATGATGCACACTCCTCTTTCTAAACACTGATGATCTCAGCACCCTATATGTACAGCAGGAGAAGAGGACCTTCCCAGTAATTCGGATAGCATACTCTGCTAATGCATCTCTCAAAAGTGTCATAGCATAGGTAGGTAGGGGTTTGAACCCTGCAAATGCTTAGTGTTTGGGGGAGGGGGGGTTAGTGTGTGTGAAAGAAGTGTCCCTTTTGCCAACTACAAGAACACACTGCATGATGCACATTCCACATTCTAAACACTGATGATGTCAGCACCCTATACATACAGCAGGAGAAGGGAAACATCCCAGTAATGCGAATAGTGCGCTCCGCTAATGCGCTTTTCTCAAGTGTCATAACATAGTTAAGTAGGGGTTTGAATCTTGCAAATGCTCAGTGTGTGTGTTTGGGTGAAGGGGGTCTGTGTGAAAGAAATGTCCCTTTTGCCAACTACAAGAACACACTGCATGATGCACATTCCTCTTTCTAAACACTGATGATGTCAGCACCCTATGAGTAAAGCAGGAGAAGAGAAACATCCCAATAATATGAATAGCACACTCTGCTAATGCGTCTCTCTCAAGTGTCATAACATAGTTTGGTAGGGGTTTGAATCATACAAATGCCATGTGTGTTTTTGTCACACAGTTTGTCCAAGTGTGTGGGGTGTTGCTCTTAATATTGTATGACATAGATCATATCAGTAATTTCAATGCACACGAGGTATGTGTGTGCCACATAGACCTATGTACCTGTGACCTGAAATAGTTCCCATGTGAATACATGTAATTTGCATTACACAGCATTATGACTGTTTTTTTCTGTGCAGGGGCTGCATTTGGTATGTGAATATACAGTGAGAGTAGTCTATGGTGTCATCTTACCAGCGAGGGATTCACATCTGGTCTGGAGCATATAGTCCACATGTTGGTGATGAATAGGTGCAGCATGTATTCCCCACTTGTGGGAGTGATAACAAGTCATTCCATAGAAAACTGAGTGTATGGATTCTAGGAACATTACACCTAGAGTGTTGGAGCTACAGTAATGCTCACAGTCTATGTGTGGGTAAATGAAGCTGCCCAATATATTGTTGTTTGTAGACACCTACGTATATACATGTCTTCTTAAGTAGGCCAAGTGTGTTGCCTGGGTTTGGGAGTGTGGTGTGTGCCAGGCTATGAACTGGATGGCAGTCTTACCCACTGTTAGTTGCACATGAATAGTCTCTGATGCTTTGTGCTGTACCACCAACCTGGAGGTGTGTGTATCTTTGATGAATATTGATACTCCCCTTCCTGTTCTGTTTTGGTGCAAGTTATGTGGCCGACAAGCATGGTATGAGGTATAACCTGCCAGTGCTGGGGTGCTTTTGGGGGCCTTGAACCATGATTCTTTTACTGCACAGATATTGATGTTCTCCATGCTATGGACAGTTTCCAGTGCATGCATCTTGACGTTTACACTGCTGGCGTTGAGTAGCATTACTATTAGTGTCCTATCCCTTGTGATACCTATGGAGGTGGTCTTGTCTGTTGAGCCTTGCCTACAAAAGGCACTATGGGTGTATCAAGAGCCTTTGCCAATATCCGAAAGACCATGGGTGACAGGTGCAAGCTGTCCCTAGCATAGCATTGTGGCTTGTTGAGCATGTTATTCCAGGCTGACAGGCATTGTATCCCCCTTGAATGACACTGAGACATAAACCAATTGTCTGAATTGATCATCTTGTCTACATATTGTGGCATCATTCTTGGTGAGGGTAAGATGCTACTCAAGGTCAGGGTCCTACCAGTCTGGGCCACATGCTCAGAGAGCTCCTCTATGTCTCTCATCATGTAGTCCAGGGAGGTATGTCTCAGGTCATTCACACTGGCATGGACACTGACTGAGTCATATTTGTACATGCCTTGGAGTGACCTGTGTGCTTGTGTTATGTGGCAGATCATAGCGCCCGACAGGCATCTCACCGTGACTTTCACCTTGTTCAGCCTGGTGAGCGGGACATCAGTGTACCTGATGATAGAGGTACCCATCACAAGTGTAGCAGGTGTGTTGTTTAGCCTTACATGCTGTGACTGTTCGGCACACTGGTTTTGTGAGCTATGTGTTGCACATGTTCTGTTCTGGGGTAGCGGTTGCTTGTGTGTTTGCTTTGGAGGTGTCTGCTGTGTAGGCAGACCTTTATTTAGAGACTATTAGTATGGTTGTGTGTGTTTATTTGTTTCGATTGCTGTCATGGTAGGTCTATGTGAGACTGGAATTGTAGTGACCGTGGTTTCCGTCTCCTCCTGACAGGTTTTGCCAGTACTGAGTTGAGAGAGCTTAGCCTGCAGTTTGGATATATGGTTGCATCTCTCACATGTGGTGGAATTTGTTCGGAGGAGGAGAGGGTTGACTGTGTAAATTAGGCAGTTGTAACATTGCCTCTAGATTCCCAGATTCACCAGCTGGACTGTGGAGGAGATTGACAACTGACCTTTGAACATGCTAGGCTAGTATTGGGAATTCCTTTATAGTTAACAACAAAAAGGGCCAATGGGGAACAAGGTACGTAAGGTGAGTTTGTGAGGGTGTAGTGGTTTTAATTTGTTAGTGCTGGCATATATAAATGCTTTAGTGTGCAAGTGCCAGGTATCTCAAATGCAATGTGTTACAGGTAACTTAATTGCATAACTGACAAACACTAACTTTCTGTCAAGTGAAACAAGGACATACATACAGTAAGCAATGCACATGTTACTAGGGATTCTCAGAGGTGCTGTAAAGCTGCATTTCAGGTGGGATTAGTGTTTAAGGGAAATAACAAGCAAACAAGCATACAAACAAAGCGACAATCAGCAGGCATGGATCTAGTCTATGCTACAGCAAACAAGGTGTACCAATTTCAGTAAGAAACAGTTAAAATATGCAGGCACTATAAGCATTTAGCCAGAAATTCCCACCTCAGACGTGCAGAGTCCAGCCTCTCCTCCCACAAGAGTGCAGACCATGAACCTTTGTAATGTGAAATAACTGGCCTGATGCCCAACTGCTTAAACCAGAACTAATACACATTTATAATGACATACACTGAGCCCTCAATCAGCATTCCCCAACCTAGTAGGCTGTATGCTACCTGTCCTGCCACCACAGTATCCGTGACATTTAATGAGACTCTCCTCCTGTCATAGTTAGTTGTGTGTTTTGGGGCTGTCAAGCATGGTATGAGGTGTAACCCGGTAGTGCTAGGGTGCTCTTGGGAGTCTTGAACCTGTTGTCTATTACTGCAGAGATATCAACATTCTCCATGCAGAGTAGAGGTTGTACTGCATGCATCTTGCGGTTTACATGTCCACCATTGAGTATCATAACTTCCATTTACTTATCCCCTGTGCTACCTATGTAGGTGGCCTTCTGTTTACAGCCTTACCAGCATAATGCTAAGATGTGCAGACATTACACTATGGTAATTTATAGGGGTGTACCAAAAAATACAATGACAACCATACTGTTAATGCATCAGGCATGCTGGGATATACCCACAAAGATATCATTACACTGCACTGTTGACAACATGATAATATTACTACACATCTATGTAGTCACCCTGTGCATCAGCACCATGTTAACCGGTCCTGCATCGATGTTACAGATTGCAGGAGGTGGCACAGTTTCATCATATGCACAGGGTGTGTACTTGGTATGCCTGAGTCTGCCACTGATGCAACCAATCGACATGTATGTGTGTGTGTGTCAGTGAGGGACAACCGTAGAAGATGGGGCAATGTTGATGCAGTGTGTGCGTGTATGTGTTAGCCCTAGGTGTTAGCATTATGCATGTGTGTATGCATGCACACAGTTCCACCTTGTGGCCGCCATATACGGGTGTTTGTGGACAGACACAGACTGTACCTGCCAGGTTGTACAGATCACTGTCTCTGGCCATGGACACGGTACCTGTGCCTGGCAGGGGTGCTACGGACAGTATCAGGTACTAAGCCAGACTGGGTGATGTCATCAGAAGCAGGTGGTTGTTGACTGGAGACATGTCCCTGCTGGGACTGTCCAGAGCCACGTGCACGTGGTCTCCTAGTGCGGTCTGATGACAGCACAGCCCAGCATTGCTGGGGCTGGTACTGGCACTATGTGAGCAGCCGTGGGTTTGTTGTCATCCGCGATGACTGCCAGCTGCTGCTGTTGCTGGCATTCATCCACGTTGATGCCTCAACCACCCTGCGTTGCCCTGGCTCATGGGCATGTAGTTGTGGAACAGATCTAATGTGTCTCCCCATCTGTCAATGGCCTCGGTGAAATTACGGATGGCAGCTGCAACGTCACGCATAGTGTCATTCATAGCAGTGCGATGTGCTCTCAGCTCGCTCAGACCCTGTCTGGTGTACCGTTCCATATGTGACTGTGCCTGCATTACAGCCCGGAACATAGCTGAGGTTGAAAGACCTCTGTGGACACGTCTGACAGGGGCAGTATGACCACGGATGCTCCCACGAGAACCACTGGACATCTGCCTGTGTGGTACCATGTCAGGACTCTGGCCATGGCTACTGTGAGGGGATGCATGTGCCACTGATACCACATTACCCTGGTCAATGCCCACTGTATGCTGTCCATCACCTAGGGATATTGGTGACAATGGATGTATTGGCAGGATGACTGTGCGCATTGATGGGGTTGACAGCTGTGTACTGTCGATTGGCTGACCAACAACGGACCCTGGCACACCTCCCTGTGCCATTACATAGGATTCATCATTATCACTTTCCCCAGCAACAGATTCAGGTTCCCTGCTGCACACCACCAGAGCAGCACCAGAACCTGTGAGAAGAAGACAGGAAACACAGTTTACAATGTGCACACAATGTTACCACACATGCACACATGCACATGCACACATGCACACATGTACACATGGGCACATGCACACATGGGCACATGCACACATGCACATGCACACATGGGCACATGCACAGATGCACACATGCACACATGCACATGCACACATGGGCAAATGCACACGTGCACACATGCACACATGTAAACATGCGTACATGCACACATGCACACTCCTCAGTACATGAGATACAAACACACAGACACAGACACACCTGCAATCACACACAAAAAGCAATACCACTTTAGGGTATTATTACTATTACTATCATTAGTATTAAAGGAATGCTATTACACACTTACCAGCGTGGATTGGCTGCCTTGCTGTTACACCAGAGGGACCTGCACAAATAAGACATTCATTGTCAGTGGGCACAACTGTGCCATTGATACAATGAGTATGATACAGTTCAGTGGTACAACAGCTGGCTTTCACAGGTCTACTGCTGATATTGAGAATATCACTCTTGCACAATAATTACCAGGATAATAGCTACAAACACAGTACACATCTCACACATGCATAAACTACCAGTGTAGAGAACAGTCAAATATAGATATGGCATGTTACCTGCACGCTCCAAGTCCTCCTGCTGGGTGGCTCCAGCCTCCATCATTGCACATGTGTGTGGATGTTGTTGTTGTTGTTGGGCTGGAGCCACAACACTTAGGAGGAGCCCCTCCAGTCTGGTGAGGGGGGGTGTATAGCCACCCACCACCTGTGGCAAACTATTGCCTGTGGATATCAGACGCACGCTGATGGACATTTCTAATTAAATCACTGCAGTGATGGCGTACCTACTCATATGTCCGGTTGTGCATGCCCATATCATTTACCCAACAGACAAGGTCTTGCCACAGTGCAGCCCTCTCCTGCTAGTTCTGGCTGGTGCAGGAAAAGAGTGTGGCAAACTCCCACACCAGGCTCTGGTGTATCTCCTCTTCCTCTGCAGCAGAGTATGTGGGATTGCGCTGGTGCACCATTGCCCTGGAAGGAAAAGAAAAATATGTGAGCAAGTGATATGGCACACATAAAACTCTACTATAGTGAAATCACTGAACTGCCATATATAGCATCTGTCTGTCTATTGGGGGATACACATTTGAATGACCACATATCAGTGCTCTGCTGACAACTCTGTGACAGTGCCTGGCACACTCCATACAACAAACAAGTATACTCCAGCAGTCAGCACACTGTTTGAGGTCCAATGCACAGCCTTACACTGGGGGTATGTATCAAGGTAATGTATGGGGAACATTGTCAACCCACGCAATGCATGCAATGCACAGTACAAATGTCACTGGTAATGCACCATAGTCTTTCTTGCCATATCCATATCTACACCACAGTCACATACAGGGAACCACAGCACAACATATGGCAATATAGTATGTTTGTATCCCAATACCTGAAACATATTTCTCTGGCCTCACACCAAGGACACACACTACCATGACAGACACACAGTCATGCTGAGCAATCACACCATTACAGACCTTGCACACAGTCAGTGGCACACGCATTCCACCTCACATAGTTGGTATTGCAATGAGTACATGTGTGTGCATTGTGTCATAGGCAGGTAGTATGCTATTGGGCCTGGACCTACAGCAGCATACTGTTATGCTACCCTGCCCCTTGGGACACATGTAATGTGGTTGTACTTGCTCCTGTCAAACAGTTACACAGGGTGACTCATATGGCATACTACCTATCTGCATAACATTCAACAGGGGTATGTCTGACATCTACTAATGGGGAGTCTTGCTTCATAATGCTGGGCGGTTTACTCCAGGGTATGGCCTATTTGTGTGTAGGGACCTGTACCTCCACCATGTGCTCTTTACTGCGTGCCAAGGATGACAGACATAGGTAATTTATGTGGGGGATATTGTGAGGTGTTGCCACGGTTGTTGGACAACTGTTATGGGTGTGACTAACTATGTATATCTAGCAGTGGTATGCTCTGTGTCGGAAGTTTGAGAGGCACTCTATCTGTGGTTTTGTCAGTCACTCTGCATAGGTAATGTGTTTGAGGGCATTATCACTGTTTGTTAGGTATGACTGTATCCTTCTCCCTTTCTGTAGTTGTCATGGGAGGTACATACCATGTAGGACATTGTGAGGTGTAGAGGGGTATAGTGACCTACATTTCACTAGCTGACCCACCATTTCTGCTGACATGTACCATGTACAGGTATTGCAAGACTGGTGTGCCACTGTGAATATCACAGGGGAGGCTATTGTACACTTTTTTCCCATGTTCCCTCCTGACACATCCAGTAGTAGGCAGGCAACCACATATGTGGTGGTTAGTGGTGTAAGTGTTTTGGAATGGGGTATGGTACTCCTGTATCCGCACTGGTGTTCAGTACATGCCTTTGTCAACAGGCACCTGTTGCAATACATCTACACACATGTGCCTCTCTCAGTATATATATATATATATATATATATATATATATATATATATAGAGAGAGAGAGAGAGAGAAAGAGAGGGGGTGAGAGATAGAGAGAGAGAGATATTCATATACATACATATCTGTACACATGCATATCTGTCTGTATATGTGTATGTATCTATATATATCTATATATGTATGTGTCTATTACATAATATGTGTATATACATATTCTATCCATCTATCTATATATGTTCATAGGTAGGTACTAGACTATCGGCCCTAGGGCCCATACAAGCCTAGCCAATAAATGTACCCTGGCTTTCGCCACCCATGAAAGGTATTTTCCTATGCCCCTGTTGAGCAGAGCCACAGACGTGATCCCCGGGGTGAATTCCCCATTTCCCATCCAATCATCAGGATCTTTCTTGAAGAGTGCTAATGAGGAGCTCTGTTTGACATACATAGGTAGTCTGTTCCAGAGTATGGGAAGTGTCTGGTACAGGACTCTATCCCTCCAGCATGTTCTGTTTATTGTGGTGACAAGGTTAAAGTCCCTAGAGCGTGTAGCTCAGAGGGATTGGGATTTATTTAAGTGGAGCATGTCCAACAGCTGTAGGTTTGACATAGCTGTGTATGTTAGGCAGAGATCACCCCTGAGTAGGTGACATGCCATGGAGTCAAGCTGTAGTTTTTTGAGACGGTATGCATAGGGCATCTGTTTGAGGCCAGTAATCCTCTTTGTGAGGTATTTCTGTGGTCTTTCCAGTTGTTGTAGTTGTCCTGTGAGGTACATACCAAAAGGGGCATTGTACTCTATTATGGGTCTAATAGGTGATGAGTTGAGGGGAACAATGACCTATTTTTTCTGGATGGGAATCCTTTTGTGATGAGATGAGCCATGTAGAAGGATTTCCCGGCCACTGTGGCAATGTGATTATCAAAGGAGAGACTACTGTGCACCTGTGTCCCAAGGTCTATTATCACATTTTCGGCATTAAGTAGACTACCAGCTATCTGGTAGTTCATGGGTACAGTGTTTATACCATGGGGATGACAATACACATTTTGGCATTGCGCTTCAGGCCATGGCTTTAACACCAGGTATCTGTCTCAGTGAGGGCCTTTTGTAGTTTGCCCACATCATTAGGAGTTGCGATTATGGCTCCTAGGTTGCAGTCATCTGCAAACTTTGTTAGCCACAGACCGTCTGTGTTGGCCTGCACTTTGGAGAAGTAGATACCAAACAGGGGAGGACCCAGGACTTGACCCTGTGGTACTACACTTGTCACTGGTCTGATGTCGGATTTGGAATTCGCTACTTTCACAGTGTGGGTTCTGTCCGTGAGCCAGTTGTCAACCCATCTTATGACATAGGGATTTATACCTAGTTTAGTGTGCTTATCTATAATTCCAGAATGGGGGATGGTGTTGGAAGGCTTGGCGAGGTCTACATCAGCTGTGTGAACCATTTCACCATCATCTATGGCTTTGCTGACTGCTTCAAAGAAGTCAATCAGGTTTAGGAGACATGATCTGCCTTTTACAAATCCAAACTGAGTAGGGTCCAGAGTTTGGAGATTACCAATGTCTTTGTTTATGAGTTCCATGATGGTACATTCCATGGCCTTACAGACCAGGCTCTTCAGGCTAAGTGGGCGGTGGTTACCATGGTCTGTCGTGGCTCCCCCTTTGTGGAGTGGGATGTGTTGTGGTGTGCCATTCAGTGGCTACAAAGCCTGAGGTGAGGCTATGATTGAACATGGTACTGCGGTAGGGTCCCAGTTCATTCAGTGGTTCATGTAGAATGCAGCCTGGGATATTGTCAGGTCCCATGGATGCTGTGTTCTTGGCTTTGGAGAGTGTGTATTTTACCTGTGCAGCCGTGATTATAGGGACTTTGCATTCTTCCAGTATAGAGATGGGCCAAAGTTAGCACTGAATCTATCTGCCAGGATGTTGGCAATATCAGTTGGTTATTTATATTTAGTTCCATTATGCTGTACCTCAGAGCAGATCTGAGTGTTCCCATTTAGATTCTTGACATAGCTATAAAATGCTTTGTGGTTGTCTTTAAAGTCAGTGGCACTTTTGTTTTTGCAACTAGCTTTGGGGGATTTTATGAGGGATCTCAGCTTCTTACTGAGGTTGACCAGGGAGTTCCTCCAGTCATGGGAAATTACTTATTTTTGCAACATTGTCTTTCTTCTGATGTAGAGTTTGTTTATGGCAGAGGACCACCAGACTGGCTTCCTTTGTCTGGGGGATAACATCTTGGTTCTATTAGGGATAGCATGATCCATGCACTCATCTAAGTGCTTATACAGTGCATTTGTGTCGGATTCAGCAGTCATACCTCTATTGTCCATCTGCATGGGTGTCATGCAGTTTGCCACTTCTGTCTTAAGAAGTGTGACATTAGCTTTTGAGACGTTTGTTATGATGGTGCCCCTAATTGGGGCTGGGGGTGGGATGTGGATGTCTAGGCTGATTACCTTGTGGTCAGATCTCACCAACGAGTAATTGACCTCTGGTGTGAAACACTGATTTCCCATGTTGGTGATGACCAAGCGTGGGATATTGCTGCCCCTGGTGGGGGTGTGAATATGTTAATCCAAGGCATTGGTATTTATGAATTCTAGAAAACGTTGAGCAATAGAATTGGTACAGGTGTAGTTTTTCCATTTAATGGTGGGGTAGGTGAAATCGGCCATTATTAGGGTGTTGGGTTGTACCCAATACTTTCCAGTGTATCATGACATGAGGGGTGTGAATCCTGGGGCATGGTGGGGGGTCTGTAGCAAGCTACGATTTGGATTGTGTTCTTGCCCAGAGTTAGTTGCAATTGGATACCTCAGATGCATTATGCTGTGCAACTAACCTAGAGGTGTGGATATCCGTAATGAATATGGACACGCCTCCACCTTTAGTGCTTCCTTCTGGGTTAGGTGGCCAACAGGTGTGGTATGACTTGAAGCCCGGTAATGCAGGGGTGCTCTCTGGAGCTTTGCATCAGGTCTCTGTCACTGCACAGATGTCACAGATGTCACCGTTTACAGTGGTGTATTTGTCATTTGAACCATGCCTGACAAAGGCACTATAGGGATGGCATGAGTCTTAGCCAGTATCTGGAATCCTGAGGGCGACAGGTGCAGGCCATCTCTGGCACAGCAATTCGTCATGTCATCCCAGGCAGAGAGATGCTGGATCCCCTTAGAATGACACCAGAAGCTTAGCCAATTATTGAGGTCAATCATTTTGTCCTTGTACTGTGGTATCATTCTGGGTCTATCTATTTCTACATCCCTCTCTATCTATGTATACATATATGCACATTATATATAGATACATATATAAATGTACATACATATACATATACTATATATATTTATACCTTTTTATTTACACATACAAATACGCACACTAACATACTGCTAAACATTCAGTACTGTACAACCTACATTGTACATTGCACTGCAACCGACATTGTTATGTGCACATAGCATCCTTCACATACATATGTATGTCCAGCCTTCACTAACAGTTGCATTATGTCCCCTGCCCTATGCACATCCTTATATATATCTATATACAGACTGCTAACACATATGGAGGGTTCACAGCATGTAGACTATTACATTATTAGTTCACATTACCTTTCTTGGACACTGCTATTTTTGATGGCTTGCTGCTTGGTAGCCTGCTGTTCTGTACTATAGTGGTTTTAGCAGTCTGTGTCTCTTATTTGTTTTTTTTTTTTTTTTATTTCTTTGTTTTTATTTATTTATGTTTTCTCTCTCTCTCTCTCTGTCTCTCCCTCCGGCTGTTGCAATGAATGTATTGCATGTGTGGACTGGGAGTACAGGCTGCTTTTGTAGGTATATGCAGATGTGCATGTGATGGCTTCTGCACCAATTATTAGGCAGCATTTGCTAATTGCATGCAGCCTGCTGTGTGGTAATTGCAGTTCTCACTGTGATGTCAGGACAGTGCTATAAAATGTTAGGTGAGGTAAGCGTAGCCCTTCAAGATTTTCAAGGTGGGGACCATGCTGGTATGCTGTGGACACTGTTGTGTGAGCGTAAAGGTTGATATGTCTCTCATATCTCAGGCTGTGTTGTAGGCACTGACATGCTTGTTGTACTGACACCTGACTATTGCTTCCTCCAGTTTATTCTTCTCAGTGTGTATGTTAAATGACACCTAATAATACTAATACTGTTTAAATGGAAGTATGTGCTTTCCTGTGGGACTTATGGAGTAACTGGTTTACTGCAGTGGCTCTTGCAATTTGTTGCTATGGCTTCACTATTTAACCTTTCCATTCACTCCTTGGAGGCCTGCTAGGTGTCTTTACTGGAATGTGTTGCTATGGCTTTCCTATTTTCCATTCACATTCACTCCTTGCAATGCTTGCTATATTTCTTTCAGAAGCAGTTCCTTATATGTTTGTTGTGGTTTGGTGGTACTGCATGCAGTCTGGTCTGGCCAGGGTGTTGGGCTTGACACCTACAAGGGTATTTTATTTTGCTCCTGAGCAATAGTGGCACCTTCTACTTTGTACTAACAGTTATGGATAGCAGGCACATGCAGTGCTTGTAAAGAGCTATACTGTCCTTCTGTTATTAGTTGGATACCTCCTTTGATATTTGTGGGTTGTACACCTACATGTGGGTGTGCTTGTGAATACACCATTTCTGACATGCATGTAGTGCATACTTTCAGTAGTTGACAGTTACCATTACGTGGGACAAAACACCTTTCTGCCTACTATTAGTAAATTTCACAGGGAGTCAGTGGGGCACAGTTAACATTTGTTTTCAAATCAGGGACATCTCTGTAATTCAGTCCCATTTGTGAGGTCTGGCCTCTTACCTGTTCAGATATGGCAGTGTTTATCCTGCTCTGATAATGTGTGTGGTTTGCAAGGTGCTAGTGTCACATTATTACCTACTAGCTACCGACTGGCTGTTTCTCTTCTCACACTACTGTTATACAAAGCCACAAGAATTGCCAGTAAAGATACAAGACAAGCTTTGTGTAATAGCCTTCCTATATTCCCTTTACATTCAGTCCTACTATTTCATGATATATTGCTTTCAGCAGAAGGTTTTTATATATCAGTCATGGCTTAGTGGTAAGTCATGCAGGCTAGTGTTTCCAAGGTCCTGGGTTCGAGACTGACAGAGGAATTTTATTTTGCTGCTGAGCAAACTACAGGCCTTGTCATTCAGAGTGACTAAGGCACTTTTAAGCAGTTGTAAGTGGGTTAGTGCTGGTTTGCGTGGTGCTCATGCATGCGCACTGTCACTTAGCTTCGCGCACACACGCTTAGCTAAGTGCACACAAGCGCATACCCACTTACAACTGCTTAAAAGTGCTTACTCTTGCGCACACCCATGTTAATTTCTTTGAAAGAAAAGAAAATGGGGAGATAGGACAGTGGTGAAAAAGGGGGCACAAAGAGGGTAGGGCAGTAGGAAAACAAGCTTGGGATTTGCAGGAAGGATGTAGGAAAGGCCCATAGCTGCCCATTTCTTTATCAGCAACAGCTGTGCATATCTCTGTAATTTGGTGTGAAATTTGAAACCTTCCACCCCTGAGAGAGGGGTGAGGACAACAAAGTATGTTGTACAGCCAATTGTAATTACCACTTCACATGTCCAGTAGACATGTCTGCAAAATGGGCAGCTATGTATGGGGAGTAATTTTTTTGCGGGAACAGAGTGCCCTTTTTTTTTTTTTTTTTTTTCAGGTGAGAGTGGAATGTGAGGGACAGGAAGTAGGTATATTTGGGGAGGTAGGTAGGGGAGGTTAACAGACAAGACAAACAAGACGCATACAGGGGTGGAGTACGACACATGTGGGGGGAACACAATTAACGGGGACGGATGTTGGGATATCGCGAGCCCATGAGCCCACAGATGGCAACAGTGGAACTGACATCCCCACCCATGGGCAGTTGCCACTGTGCCTTCACAGCTCAGGACGGGGCTGTGCTGGGGACTGTGTAGGACGGGCAGCAGGGACAACCGTGAGTTGTGCTACCCAAGCCTCAAGCTGGTGTAGGGGTTCAAGCACAGACTGCCTGATCTCACTACGCACCACAGACCGGACACTTTGGAGGGTGAGTGGACGGTCTCCTCTGGCCATGCTTGCAGAGGGGGGACGAGCCCCATCCCCTGCAGCACTTCCACCCAAAGATGGCACAGGGCCACCGGAGGAGGTTCCAGACTGGGCACTAGTGCCAGGTGCACTCGCCAGCTGAGGTGGGAGAGGTGGGTCCGCTGGAACCCGCCTTCCCTGTTGTCCTATGTTTAGACATATTTTATGATATTTTGGGTTAGTAACAATCAATACCATTCAAAATTAGTTGTAACAGCATGCATCAGTATTCCCATTAACCAAACACCCATGAATTCCAAACATTGAACAGCAAGCATAACACATGCATATTTTGAACAACAGTACACAATCCAAGAGCATGCAGGGTCGATTGATGGCAACAGGCCATTGGGTTTGGATATGTGAACAGGGCACATGCAGCAATGTACATGCAAATATGTTTGAACCAACAGGACAGATGTCCATTGGAATTGATTGTGAATAAACATACCCAGTTTGTTGTGGAATGGCATTATTTGTGAATATAGGGTAGGGTGAAGAAATATTTCATTAACAACTTCAACTACATATACATATGCTGTACATCTCTAGTAGCTGCAGATATATATACCCTACAGGTCTTACTACAGTTTCCTATATGTAACCTTAGGAATGTTGTTGATGGGACTGTTACTGATACATTAATATCCATTGCATTTTTATTTATACACATTTCATATCTGGCTATGTTCAGGTACAGCATCCTGCTACATTTCATTTATATGGCTCTAGACAACTGTGGATGTTCATTATTTCACACAACCATACTATCTGCATATTGCAAGGGTACAGCAACATTTACAAATTGTGGGACAGACACATTTCAGGTTCAGTACTTTATTTCATACATTTCACTCTTTGGTTGTAGCTGTCTCATTCATTTCATTATGTACTGACTGCAGTATACTTTATTCAAGAGTTATAACAGCTTTCTTGGTCGATTCATACATCTTTCTCTCACTCACTTGTTTTATTTTTACAATTCAAGTTGGTACTTTATTGTAGGCATTATTAACATATCATACCTGCTTACAACAATCATTTCCAACAGACTCACTTGTTTCATATGGCAGATTTTCTAAGGGGATGTATTTCACACATGTCTATTATCTTTGGCTTGTTTACCAGTGATTTTCAGGCTGCTGCAGGTTATCTGATATTACACTTCAGGTGGGTAATCACTATTTCAGACTTATTTACTTTTTATTTCTGGATTACAGGCTGCATCACTTATCTAATCATACAGTGCTAGCAGAATCTTTCTTCTAGTGTTATTTGAACTTTATTAATATGTGACCACACTGACCTCTTTTACAAGCTGTCTCACTTATATTGTATAACAAGTACAGGAATATAATTACTAACCTGCCTGGTGGCGCAACCGCTCCAGCCTATCACCATAGGCTCACCTATTCGCGGAACGCACACCTGTAGCTGTAATATAAATGAAGTAATATTGGAACATACATCTCCATAATATCAGCTAGGATAATTCCTTACATACATAATTACATGGATACTTACTCAGTAGTGGGGCACTGGGCATTTAACGGGCCACCTGGATCTAACGGTTCAGTTGGTCTTGCTACCATCTCTTCAGGTCCGCATGGTGGTGATGGACCTGTTCACCAGTCCTTGGTATGCCTGTGGCACTGGTGAGATCATGTGCCAACCGGTTCCATGCCTCTGCCTTATATGCACCCCACAGAACCTGGCCCTGCATGAGTTGAGCCTCATGATCATGGACTAGGAGCCAAACCATGTATTTGGACTCCTCAACACCCCACCTCTGTGCTCGAAAGTGACTGCCCTCTCCTACATCGGCCATCCTGACTGCAAATAGGTTCCACAATCAGTTATGCTGTGTATTCCCACCTATGGGGCTTATATATGCCATTTTTCCCGCACTTATCTGTGATTGGCCATTTTGGAATTGTATCAGCTTCACAAAACCTGCTTTGTCATGCTTCTATTTCCATTCATTCCTATATATATGCTAATACTGCAGTTTTCAGTTCAGCTGTTATGGATTAGTGGTTCAGTACTTTGACTATGATGCACAGTATCCTGGGTTCGAGCCTGAGCATTGCTTCTTTTTGTTTTTACTACTGTCTAGACAGGCTAGAAGGTGTGTCTGTTTAAAGGCGGCTTTGATACAGGTTGCTCTATGTTGCCCGCCGGTAAGCCGGTTGGCACGCTGGGCAGCTCCGCGCAAACGGGTTACGCTGGTTAACATATTATTTGGCTATGAGCACGCATATTACGCTGTGAGAAATGCTGCACAACTACGGGCACACACTTTCAGCGTGTTAAAGCACTGCTCAACTCCAAGCACTCCTATTACACATGTTAAACCACTACTCACCTGCAGGCATACATACTCAGCTTGTTAGAGCACTACTCAGCTATGGGCACTTATAACATATTTTATTTTTTTATTGTGCCAGAGTTCTTCATAAAACATGGCCCATTTCATTGCATTTTACTTAAATTATAATTATATATATATATATATATATATATATATATATATATATATATATATATATACACATATATGTCAGGGGATTGTTTCGTGCATATTTCACTAAAAATAAAAAATTATGTTGTTGGTGTTCGAACCGTGACTGCCTCCTCTTTGGCCGACGTCTTTACCGCTACGCTATTGCTACATGACTTATTTTGCATATTTAGAGCTTATATGCTTTTTCAATGACTGCTAACTGTGGCTGAGCGAAGGGCACACCCGTGCAAATGAGCGCAATTACGGGCAAACATTTTTGAAATTATAAAAAAAAAATAAGCTGTTCATTTTTACGTTTTACATTTCAGTTGGGTTAATAGTCTGTGAGGGCATGTGTGCTGTTGTGTTTCTTGACATTTCCGTAGACTCGCTCGTGGGAGTTTCCTTTTGGGACTGTGATTCTTCTGGGGGCGTGTCCCTTTGCAGGACTCGCCATGCGGACACACCCCCTACATTGCTACAAGGACCGTGTTAGCCTAGGGTATGATTCAGCATGCCCTCATGAATATGCATGGCATGCTGACATCACCCCGTTTAACTGCAGCCTCCGTGTAACACTTGCTAACTCTTACACGGAGGCTTCGTGAATCCTGCCCACAGAGATTTTGGTATCTTGACATTTAAAAGTGAAAAAAAAAACACAAATTAACTAAAACAAAGTGTCTGCAGGGTTCAAGCCCCCCTGCACCCCCCCCAAGTGCGGGCTGCGCCACCCACACCCCCCTATTAACTATATCAACTCTAAGATTGTGCTACAGTGAAGAGAACGATAA
The DNA here is from genome assembly GCF_019279795.1 of Protopterus annectens. Taxonomy (NCBI): domain Eukaryota; kingdom Metazoa; phylum Chordata; order Ceratodontiformes; family Protopteridae; genus Protopterus; species Protopterus annectens. The sequence goes on from NC_056725.1 coordinate 887,715,846, forward strand.
GTGCAACAGGAGCATTATCATTCTCTTCACTGTAGAGCTTTCTAGGAGTTGGTATATTTAAGTAGGGGGTGTGTGGTGGGAAGCCCCCCTGCAAAGACTTTATTTCAGCTGTCTGCCTTTTTTTTTCCCACTTTTAAATGTCGAGATACTGAAATCCCAATGTTTTGAGTTCATTATTTTAAAACTCGAGATTTCGGGATTTAATAGTGGACTGACACAAACACATGCACACATGCATGCTACATGATGATGCATGATAAATCCCCCAAATTATCTCTAAAGATCATTCGCTGAAAGTGGGACCTGTCAGTATGCTTGGTCACTTAATTAACAGTGTGAATCACATCCTTGCAATCCAATTCCTTAAACTGTGTAAACTAAATTTAACTACTGGTTTTGTCCCTGATGAGTAGCCACTGTGGTGATAATGTTCTTCCATAAGGCTGGCCGTATAACTTACCTTGGTAATTACAGAGCTGTCTGCCTTATGTGTTCATCTGCTAAGCAATGCAATCTACTACAAATGACCTCATAAACTATGATATCAAGAATCTTTATTAGGCTTGACCCATCACCAGTTTGACTTTGTGAAGAGTAGACCATCTCTACTAAATCTGATAAACTTCTTTGAAAGGGTTACAGAGGCTGCAGATGGTGAGCATGTGGTAAACATGGGATATTTGGAGCTGACAAAGGCCTTCCAACACCATTCCATATGCTGTCATCATACAGAAGCTAAATGCTTTAAAAATTGACCCATATCTCATAAGCGGAATAATCAACTATCTGAAGGCAAAAGTTAAAAAACATAAACCTCACAAAAACTAGTAATATAAGCACTAGGAAGAAGCAGAAGGGTAAATCAAGAATCAGATGAAACAGTCAGAAAGGGCACTAGGCTCCACACCGAGTTTTTCATTTCACAATAATAAATCTTTAAAAGGAGAACTGTGCTATAAATATACCGAATGGAACAGTATTAATTTGTCGGATTGTACAGGTACTTTTCCATGTCGATCTTGTCAAGCATGCAAACATATTTTGACTATAAGCTCTACTGGACATCCCTCTTTGTGCTATCAAATCCAGTTTGACTTTTATGCTGACTGCAGGAATATGAATGTGATTTATTATGCAAAATGTCAAACATGCTGCAGTTTTTATGTAGGAAAACAAACCGGATGCTGAAAGACAGAATACTTGAACATGTTGGGGACATTTGCAGCAAAAAACTTACAAATGCTTTAGCTAAACATGTACCTGATTCTGGCTCTGCTCATTGTTTTAAATGTACTGTTTTAGATTGCGTTGAATGCACCATTAGATGAAAGGGTATCAGAAATATTACTGAATATGCTGAACTTTGGTGGATTGTTTTATTAAAAGCAGATTCACCCCCTGGTTTGAATAATAATGTTTCTATCAAACAGGTTTTAAAAGCATGTGGCTTAAAGCATTGATTTTATAATTTTTTTTAGAATGGTCTTACGAATGGTTTTGCCATACCACTTCCTGAGTAGCCATGTAACCTGATTGTTTTTTCTGATTGGGTAACTTGTACTTTTAAGAGTGCTCCAGTTTGTATGAATTGTTATGGTCTGAAGAAGTGGCCTCCAGCTGTGAAAGTACTTACCTTTTACTTTGTTGATTTTTTTATTAAAGTTTTATACGTGTCAACCATGGTGGTCGAGTTTGTTTTTACCTGTTGGATACTTCTGAGCCTTCCAGATTTTTGCAGAATGTCCAGATTTTTCCCTCATATTTTTGATCTGTTCCTCATGAAATTCATGTTTTTCTGGAAAATCAGTGACTACATATCATGCATTTGAGTTTTGGATTTCATGTCCTTCAGGACATGTATACTAACACAAATCCTGTTATTCTAGCAATTTTCAAAGTTTATAAGAGCAATATTTAAAGTCTGTCCCTATGTTTGGGCCTTTGCCCCTCATTATTTTAGGTTTTGTCCAGATTTATTGCACTAAGTTGTTGAGAGGTACATACAGTCAATACTAACAGTATTAGGGTTAGCCATCTTTAGCCCTGATACCACTGAATTGTTCCTTCATATTATAGATACTGTATTGTCAGAAGAAAAAGCAACTATATTACCAAGAAGAATGTTGAAGATTTGTAATGTATGTATGAGGCATGACTATATATTATGCCTTATTTTAGAAGTACACTGTGGTGTATCAAGAAATATTATTACATTTTTTCAAGCAATCACTCAAGAAAATCAGATTTCCCAAACCCCAATGATAAGATCCTATACTGCAGTGGTGTTTGATTAGAAATACTAAAGTACTTAAATGACCTTGACTAATATAACAGCTGATGTCTTCACGATCCACAGCCGTGACTGAGTTGCCATTCTACTGACCAAAGGAACAAGTTAAAAAATGTATTGTTATGGCCTTGTTTAAGCAAAAGCAAAAAAAAAGTAAACCAGCTTGCCATTTCTTCAGATATATGCCAACAGGAGCAGGAATGTGGAATGTTAAGCAAAATTGCATAACTCAGTAGGACCCTTGATTTTCCAGAAGGCAAATTAATGGTTTAGCCTCTACCCGACACAGATAGTTTGCAGCTGACACTGCAGTTAAAGATATAAAGACATACCAAATACCTCTCCCTGTATTCAATGGTATATTTAAGAAGCATACATATAGCCAAAGAGATGTCCACCAATAACACATTACCTGATGCAGGCATACATCCTTTGTAAACTACAAGCTTCCCTTAAGGTATGTGGGTTAGTACTAGGCTAATTGCCCTTGTAAATCATTTAGCATAGCCTATTATCCAATTTGGAAATCAAACCATGCACCTTTTGTCTGTGAGGTAAACACCATAACCATTTTGCCAACCCTGACCCAAAAACAATGATACTTCCACAGTAGTAATCCTCCTCAGCCAGTAAACTTTGGGAATATACATTAAGGAACTTTATAAAGAGTACACAAACAATATTATTACAAAAATGCATAAAAACACTTTGGATTTTAACCCTGACATACATACTTAAATATTTGAGAACTTTCTGAAAAAACATCAAAAAGCATATGCCAACCAAAGATTGCTATGTCAACAACAGTGTATTCAGCCAAAAATCTTCTTTACAATAGTAGTACATTCATATTTTCTGCATCAGTGCTATATGAAAAGAAATTTTTAGCATGTAATTAGTAACTCTTCATATTCTGGAAACTGTTCAACCTAGACATATAAGTAATAGCAGTACTTTTGTTCAGCAAGATTTTATTAAGCTATGCATTAAGTTGTTTTGTGTTTCTTATAATATTACATATTGTTTTTTTATATATTTTTGATAAAATAATGTCTCCACCTAATGTTTCAAAGTTTGTATAGGATATTAATTGCTGTTGTAAGAAGTATTTTATAGACAGAATTTAAATATGTAATAATTTCTACATGCATGCTCAACGTGGACCAATACACATACAGTGACCACAACATGTCACACATTCACTATTATCAAACCCAATTCACATCAATGTTTAGTACATCAGAAAAGGAAACACATTTCATTTTACAATCCATTACCCATAACCTGACCACTATTCAGATCAAATTTGTCTAAATAATGGTAGTGTTATGTGAAGGGCTTTTTTTTTAAAGTTAAGATGCTTGATAAGGTTAGGGGCAGGGGTAAGGCTGGGCTTATGGTTAGCATGCATTGCTAAGCTTAAACACTTAAACATGCAGAAACATAGACACACACACACACACACACACACACACACACACACACACACACGCACACACACACACACACACACACACAGACACACGCATACGCATACACACACACACATCTAGTATACATCCCACTTACCTGTTATGTGAAACAAATATCCAACAAAACATTTGTTCGATAAACCGAATGTTCAAACAAATTACTTTGTTCTTTTGGCTGTCACCCAAAGAAATCATCAACCAAGCACACAACAGTCATATATCTGTCTATCTACATAGACATATATGTAGAGCAATATATATAAAGATAGAAAAATATATACATACAAATATAAACAGATGCTGTCAGGTGCACAGACCAAAGTCTGTAACTCACAGTCGCACTTAACACAGAAACTGAGATATTTATTTATTGATTTATTTGTCTTTGCTTACCGGGAAAATCCCACTGGGTAATATCTATTTTCAGTGGAACCCCAGGGAAACAAGCTCCATTTGCTTACATTGCATTATACTAGGTTCCAGTTAAACACAGAGTAGTTACATTTCTATTTAGATTTATACACTGACAGTAGTTAAATTTATACATTCTAAGATTTTTACAGAGGTGGAAGTTACTAAAGAAAAGCCCACATGCAACTTAGTGGATTGTAAAGGTAGCACTTATGTGTAAAAACTGGTTTATCATTTCAGTAACAGGTTGAGAGAATTATGTTTAAGGACAGTATTTGGAGAGTATTGTATGGTGAGCACAAAGTCTTAACCTGGTGATGAGCATGTGCAGGACCAGAACTGGTTAAGTTGTTGTTTAAGCAGTGGTTTAAAACTATTGAGTTTGTCGGAGAGTTTTATTTGTCTGGGGATATTATTCCAGGGTTTAGTAATGTATTGGGAGAAGAGAAATTCTCCTGCAACATTATTTGACTTATTTGTAAGTGATAAGAATTTGCTACTAGAGGGTAGGTTCCTTGCTGGACAGTAGGGCATTAATAAGTTATGTAGTGCAAAGCATTTTTCTAGATAATGAATGAATTTGTGTGCTGTAGTTAGTTGTGAATATGTTAGGCGGTTGACTAGTTCAAGCCAGTATATATATATATATATATATATATATATATATATATATATATATATATATATATATATATATATAGTTTACTATCAAAATGCCGCCGTGCAATTGCACGGCTATGAAGTATTTGCACAACATATGTTTGAATACTTCATAGTTCGGTAGGTTATGTGAGCAAATGTTATCATTGCGAATGGACTGTGCATTCGCAATTATAACGTCCGCTCCTGTAAGGGGATCGCGGGACAGTGCGGTTAGGGAAGTACATCCCTTTCCTCACTGTAGTGCGATCTCGGAGTTGGAATATTAAGTTAGGGGGGGTGTGGGTGGTGCAGGGGGGTTTGCCCCCCTGCCTAAATGTGAGTTTAGGCTAGTTAGGTAGGGAGTTACAGGATGGGTGGGAGTGCTGTTGATTGTCGGAAATGTCGCGAGCGAAATTTTCGACAATTAACACTTGTTTTCGACATTAGGGCCATACAAAAATGTATGCTTGGCAAAACAATTCATATCATTACACATTTTCTTCATTATGATATATATATATATATATATATATATATATATATATATATATATATATATATAGACACACACGTATATATACATGTGTGTATGTGTGTGTTGGTACTTGTGTTTGTGTGTGTGTGTGTGTGTGTGTGTGTGTGTGTGTGTGTGTGTGTGTGTGTGTGTGTTGGAGCGATAGAGAGAGAGAGAGAGAGAGAGAGAGAGTACTAATATAGTGACCAAATGAAGGTACAACATCAGAAGATTTTGGCCACTTTATCCGTACTGTAATGCAAATGTCAGGAAACATGCCCCTACTAACAATGATGCATCCAGGTGCAATCCATATATATTATGAACCTATGTCCTTCTTCACTTTTTGTGTATTTATTTTATTTATTTAGGGACATAGGAGACTGTACAACTCATTTCCTTTTACAGCTATGCTACAAAAGCAGTAATACCAATGGCATAATGGGAACACATAGCAGTTGGTTATTACACAGTTGCAGAATGAAATAGGCAAAACACATGCAACTCAGAAGTGAAATTAACACAGAGCTCTCCTCACTTGTGCTCCACAAAGCACTTAACTTACTGGCTGAGCTACAGAAGCAGTAAGGCATAAAATGTTGAGTAAACACAAAGCTGTTGGTTGTTAAGCATCTACAGAATGAATGTCAAAGAATATCAACAGTGACTACTCAGGAAACCCCCTTTGGGTCTAATTGATCATCCTTTGGCTAATTTGACATTGTAATACTTTACAAGTGGGAACCTTTCAAATCCTAACAGGCTGTTTGTGCAAACTGCTATGCAGCCTCACTCAGCTCATTAGCATAGTCTGTTCCAGCTAAGGCTAGTATATATACTACATTACGGTGGCTGTAGTTAATAACTGACCTATGGAACATGGCCACCTAGCTCTTTGGTATACAGTGAGTGGTGCCAGTGGTCAGCAGGGCACAGATGGTATGGTGCTCACTGTGAACCACACACACACTGCATGATTGCAAAAAGATAAATGATTTGGAAGCCATAGATGGGCATGCACGATGTGTGTTTATCTAATTTTGATGATAGCAAATGCATGGTAAATATATTTTTATAGGACAGATGGCCATTTTCATGCAAAAAGTGAGGATAAATTGGGAAGGAAGGGACATGAGAGGAAGATAAGAGGATTAGCTTTGAAATCAGAGAACGACAGACATGACAGTCAGAGTGTATAGTAGCACATTGTTGGACGAGGAACACAATGGTTTAAGAGATATGAGACAAACAGACTGAAGACAATGGTGAGAGAAGGATTGAACTCAACAGTGTTTGGCGTGAACGACAAAATGAGGGAAACACCAGGATGGGAAATAGGATGCAGTGTCTGCAGCTCTACCAGCTGTGACCCATTAAGTGATTAAAGGCCACCATCAGTAATGCCACTACTAGACCCTGTCTTTGAACATGGAGATAGTGCTGTCCAGGATTGTAACTCACAATGTCTTTGGAGGGATTTCTCCATCTGTTGATTTGGTTATTTAACTTCCTGTCACTAATCTCCACAACAATTTCTGCCAGCTGCCAGTGGGTGACATAAGTTTAACTTCCAGTGGCACTGCTAGCCATGGGGATAACAGTCACAGCATGTGGTTTAGGGCTACCTGAAGCAGGCAGTACAGGTAGGGCAGGAGGTGTGTTAGCGACTGTAGCAGGCTGTACTCAGATATACTGGATGGTTCTGGTAGTGGTGCTGGTGGTGGCACTGCTACTGTGAGTATCTGACAGGCCTTGCTGAAGGGACGGGTGCAGATCATGATGCTGCTGCATATAATAAAATAAATGTATCCAATAGAAAGGATAGTGACAAAGAGGTGGGTGAGAGAGAAAGTACATACACATTAGAAAAAAAATGAAGACGATATATGTTTTGGGAATGATACCGTTACACTGAATACATTTGAAGGACCAATTAACCACTTCCCAATTTATCATAATGAAAGGTGGACATGAACGAATAGTCATTACCAGCTGCATTCTGACAGAGAATTAGTGTAACAAGCTACACGGACAAACCATCAGGCATCTGAAATACAGTAAGAGTTTGTTTATAGAACAAAGGAACTTGCTCACACATACATTTCACTCATAGTTATAAGCAAAGGAAAAAACTATATTGACAAAAATGTTTCTTGACACATATGTGCACCATCACAAAAATATTGCTCATACATATTTCTGACATGTAATGCTTTAGATTGTGTAATGAGACAGAAGCCTCAATTGAAACATCATGATAACACATACAGGGTGGGTGGGTGGTTGAATTGAAACCACATGTATACTCACAGTATGGGAGCATAGCTTTAACATTATGTCCCACTTATCCACATGAAATGCATTATGTATGCACAAACACACAGTAATAACAATCAGCAGCCGTACTGCTGCCTTTCACTTGTGCCAGTACAAAATGTGGAGAAATATTTTCAACTCCTTCACACATGATCTGTGCACTCTTAAAAGAGCCCAGCCCTCTCTTTCTCCATTCGAGAAGTTTCACCTTGAATAATCTCAGAAAATTGGTGCCCAAATCAGGCCTCCCATCAATGGTCACCTCATTTGAATGGCAGACTAGTATATTAGCTCTACTATTTTATTAAGGTTAACAATGGCACTTTAAGGAGTCAAACATAGCCATCCTGTATCCTTGTATATGCTGTTAAGATATCAGGCACTAAAAATACTCCATTTACAGATGGTTAGAATTAGAATTATAAATCCAGCTCTGGAGACATGATCTAGACCATGCATGTGCACTGTTAACAGCAAAGTCCCAGAGGTGTGCACAGCACTCAGGGTACTTGCATGTCGTGGCTAGCAGGTGTGTTTTTATGCAAACTGAGCAATTCAAAAACAATATTTTTCAGCCCTAACTGCTATAGTCATTGCACCCAGACAAGTGAATCTGCATGATATAAGTTTTTCAGCAGGCAGAGAACCTTATTGCGCTAAGACAGAAACTGTAGAACAACCACATTTGGAAGCTGAGAGAGATGAATACCTAAAGAATTGATCAAGGAAAATGTCATCTCTCTTTCTTCAAGGTAAGTGGTATGTTTTTACAAGTCTGTCTTTTCATGCACTGTTACTTTTCACTACTATTGAACTTATGACCATAACTAGAGATAAGTTTGCAAGAAAGTGAATAACATCCACTCCTGTACTCCATTCTTCACCTGCACAGATGATAATAACTGTGCCCTACCCTTTGCAGTTTGTTGATGCACAACATGGCCAGACAATGCATGGATATGTACAGACTGCTGTTTGTTCTGCATGTATGATTTTATTGCATTTAAGTGCTTTACTCATGTCTACGATGTCCTGAAGCTGTGTACAAGCTGCTGGCTTATGTGCAACATACTACTGAAGCCTATGTCTGGTATCATCATCTGCTGGCTACTCTGACTCAACCTCCATGGCCTGCTGTGCGGGGGACTGCTGCCATTCCAAGTGCCCACCCTGCTACAGCTGCTTTCTAAGTATGATATTGTGTAACACTACATGCAGTAACAGCAGTATTACACATGTGCTAGGTTCATACTACATGGAATCACCAGATGACTTCAGACAGAGAAAGTGGGTATTAAGCAGCGAAAACACATGGGTCCATAGGTAAGTATGAGGTTAGCGGCCAGTGTGAGCCATTTTAAGCCAAACCAATTTACCTTTCAAAAGTGAGAATAAAAACCCTGTACTTTCTGTCTATGACGTGTACACCTTAACCATTTTGCCAACCCTTTATGCCAGTCTAGTTTGTGACTGAGCATGGCTGTACATCTTGTTTGTTTGATTCTGCAAGTTTCTTATACATGTCATGAGCCTTATTTGCATCACCAACAAGATGTTCCTATGCAAAGTCATCCCTGTCAAACTATTGGTGCAGGTCACAGGTCAGCCTTGTGTGAGAGGGATGGTAACTGCCTGGGTGGCACATACAAAAACATTGCAGATGATATCCTGTGCATTATAGATCACCTGGCAGCTGACAGAGTAATACCCTTGTAGTTAATGTATAGCTCCCCCATTCCCAGTTCAGTAGGTGGAGCCTTTATTTTGATGTGGGTACAGTCCATGGCCCTCAGTACTTTAGGGAAATGGGCTATATCATAAAACTCCTGCATAGTATTGATTTTTTCCTCTGCAAAGTGTGGGGACTATACATGCTCCCCCACATGCTGAAGCATGGCATTGAAAAATGAATGGAGTATTCTCAAGGTAGATGCCTACGATACCTTTACTATGTCCCATGTAGGTTGCTAAAAATTCCCTGTATTTAATACATGTAAAACCACATATTCTGTAGTATACTGGGATAGACACTTCACAGTTCCCACAGAGCTGCAGATGGCTGACACATTTTTACAATTTATTTTTTTATGGTGTCCCAATCTACATTGTACCTATCCACAATGCTAGTAATGTGGAGCCCAAGAAATGTTAGACATGATCAGACAACCCAGCACCTCTGGGGGGTATGCTGCATACCATCAGGCATAGCAACGGTTATTGCAGGAACACATTTACACTAATGCATCAGAAACCCCCAGCATTATATAGTAATATAGTGAGGGTGTAATGAGGGTTTATTGCCAAAACAGATGGTTTTCTGCTCCTTGGCATCGCTCTGGGGGGGGGGACAGGTGCAGAAGGATATTATGTTTCTTGAGCCGATGCCCGTCTGAGTGGCCATGTTGTTGTGGGGTGATCTATTGTGTAATAAGAAAGTAGTTTTTCATTGTGGCAGTATGTTGGTAGTCCTGGTCTTGAACAAAAGAACTTCTATAGTTTTTCAGGGTTCAGTTTTTCCTCAGACAGCTCACATTGCAAAGTTTGAAAATCAGTTTATCATTTATAGCCTTGTATATCCCAGGAAAGACCAGCAGTTTTGCAGATTGCCTTTCTTGCTTTCAGATCAAGAAATTCACATGGTTAGCTGCAGATGCTAGCAAAGGGCCAAAAGTCCTTCTAGATCCCATTTGGATAATTGTTGAGGAGTAGCAATAAGAATGATTTCCTGGTCCGGGGCTGTAAATATCAAGAGGGTGTATAGCTCCTCTCTTGCTTCCTTTTGTCAGTTTGTGAGACAGTTAACCCCATCAAATTGATCATGGTCCCCCAGTGTCATATATCAATTTCTGATCTCCAGGTGTGTTCACAAGGAAGCAGTGAAAACAATTCAGATCCATCTGTCATCTCTTAGTTGTTGGTCTAAAGTGTTAGGGTTGATGGATTTTATTTAGGACTGGTTTGTGTCCAGATTAGTAGTTGGCTGGGGCAAGATGTTGGTGCTAGTTTACGGATCATTGCCGTCTTATTGATTTAAAACTTTTATATGTCATTATTGGAGGTATCTATAAGTTGATGCTTAGCTATAGCTTTACTCCATGTATGGTTTGCTGGCAGTCTGGATGTATTGTGGAGCCTTTAGAATAACTGAGGTGTTGCTCACTTCATGGTGGAAGGGTGTTTATATCATTCCTAGTACCACCTCTATTAGGCTCTGACACTCTAAAACCAACAAGCAGTCATTGGGGGGGTTCTGTACCTTCTGCCCCTATGCTTTGCCCTTGTTATACCCAATGCAGTGAGGTTAGACTCTGTTTAATTTGTCTGTTCCTTCTTCTCATTCAAGGAATAGTATAACAGGTGCATCACCCCTAGAATGTTTAATGCGGTTTTACACAAAGCTCTCTAGATTCACGGGCATATCTTTCCATTCATTGAAAATTGGGTGAGCCTCTGACCTAGCTATGAAGGGGCAGTCTATCACAGTGATAAAGAGGGTGGGACATTGGCCTTCTAATACCTTTCTGAGTTACATCAGATGAAATGGGTATAATTTCTTTCTTTTGCAGGTGTGGTGCAGTTGCTTCTCTTTGGTCATGCCTATATTGGTTTCACAGTCCAGAAAGTACAATTCAACCCAATGGACAGAAGTTAAGCTTGCATTCAGCTTCTGCAGAAGCCATTTGGAAAGGTTATTCAGGTTTTCATTACACTTAATTTATGCCTAAGCTGCAGGAAATTCTTCTGCAGCCTGGAAATCCTTGCCTTATCTTGTTGCATCTGGAAGGTAATGACTCAGGATTTTTTCCCAGACCATCAACCGTTAGCTGAATTTTTTAATTTGTTGTTCCTCACACAGGCTTTGTGCCCAGGTTACATTATTTGTTGATCAGCTGTTATTCAAATAATTTTTTGGGCTTAAGGTTTGCCAGCTGGAGTGAAGTATGCAGTGTGGAAGTTTGTAAACTAAAGAGTTGCTCGGGTGGTCCCTGCATGGTGATCTTCATGTGTTGACATTTATAAACTACAGAGTTGCTCCGGTGGTCCCTGCTTGGTAATCTTCATATGTAGACATTTGTAAACTACAGAGTTTCTCTCGTGGTCCCTGCATGGTGATCTTCACGTGCAGATGTTTGTAAACTACAGAGTTTCTCTCGTGGTCCCTGCATGGTGATCTTCCCGTGCAGATGTTTGTAAACTACAGAGTTTCTCTTGTGGTCCCTGCATGGTGATCTTCCCGTGCAGATGTTTGTAAACTACAGAGTTTCTCTCGTGGTCCCTGCATGGTGATCTTCCCGTGCAGATGTTTGTAAACTACAGAGTTCCTCTCGTGGTCCCTGCATGGTGATCTTCACGTGCAGATGTTTGTAAACTACAGAGTTCCTCTCGTGGTCCCTGCATGGTGATCTTCCCGTGCAGATGTTTGTAAACTACAGAGTTGCTTGGGTGGTCCCTTCTTGGTGATCTTCATATTAGTGAACACTGAGATCTTCAAGATAAAGATAAGATTAGTTTTGTTCTGATGAAGTGCAGTTGTTGGATCTGAGTCTGGATGCATTGAATTTGAATTTTGCCTTGAGTATTCAGGCTTTATTGTGATTTTTACACATTTTATATGTACTTTATCTACTATACTTTTCTGGAGTTGAACTCCCTAATTTCTACTGCAGAGGTCCTGTTGCTATGCTTTTAGAGATTTCTAACCCCTAAAACACAAATTGCAATAGTATCATAGCGGTTGTTCTCTACATATTGTAAGAATGGTATAGTTTCATTTCCTTATTGATATGTCTATGAAATCCTGGTTTCTCTATTTTTTTTCAAGGAGTATAACCCCTAATGTTTACCAGGAATTACCTGTTTGTACATATTTCAGCAAGTCCAACACTAGGCAGCATGGCTATTTAATCTAATACCTGTTGTTCCCATCTGTGTCTTGGAACAGTTTTATTTTTCTTTGTATTTGTGAAAATGTAGGTTAGTAATGTGCAGTATTTGTGCAAGTATCCTTGTATTTCTGGTCTTTAGTCTTGCATTGTTTGCATTTAAAACATATCTGAAGCTGATATATATACAACATCAAGGCTCTCTTCCCATTATATTATATTAATCTCTGAAGTTAATATTCTTGAATAGTTTTTACTTCCCTATGTAGTCTGGTTGGTAAATCCATTTGTGATCTAGTATTAGATTTATTTTAATAGATACGTTATCCTGCTCCATACTGGATAACCTGCTTTGCACTCTACTTGTGTTTTTTCATATGCATTGCTAGTTACATTATTTGCTTTGCTCCAGACTTTAAATACCTCTACCAGGGTTGATAATTGATAATATAATAACATGAGTCCATCATTGTCTTGCACAGCACAAAATGGCCTAATATTGGACACCTAGTTTCCATTGCACAGACTTATACTTTGTGAAGCATTGTTTCTTAGGATTTAAGTTTGTCATACATGCAATAGAAAATCCTTCTTCTAAGCTTACATTGCAAGGTTTGTGAATGACATGATTTTGCCTTAGGAGTCATAATTCCCCCTGAATGGCATGCCCTTTTCCTGAAGACGATTTGAAAGGTTAGGTCTTTGTCTTCCTTTTGTGTAGTGGCACCCTGTGGTTCTGTAATTTTGCATTAATATAACCAAAATCAATTCTTCCCTGCATGCTTCTGTTTGCAGACACAGAGTTCTTGATCAAGCCAAATGACTTAGACCTGATCATCAGTGGCGGCTGGTGACTTCAAATCAAAGGGGGGCTGCAGGAGACAGCCGAATGGGTGGAGTCAAGGGGAAGGGGAGTGGCCAACTAGAAAGCGGAGGAGCTATGCTCAAAACCACAAAAACTAACTTTAATTAAATGCGCTGCCCTGGGTGCCAAACCATCATTATGAGAGTCCAATTAAGACAAAATAAGTGTAGAAGAATAAAAATATTTCAATGCATTGGTTGCATGACAGCTTACTTAATATCTAGATGGAAACAAAAGGATATAAGGCATGAAAAAATAAATTACTTTTTAAATACATTACTGGCTTGCCAGTCAAAATCAAGTATATGAAAAGCAAGCAGCATTCAACTCAAACCACTTCTCCTTGCACTGCAGTTCTAATTATAATTTATATTCAGCTTTATTAAAGTACCAAGTAACATGCTGAAAGTAGAAATCTCTGTGATGCCCCCACTTGTAAAAATGTTTCTTATCCAAAAAAGACCTGCTGCCTGACAACTATCTACTTGTTTCATGGGGAAAACATGATCAAAGTAAAAAATGAAAAGCAAACAAGAAACAAGCTCAGGATACATTGCTTAAAGGATTACTGTACAGGTTATGGATCACACATGATTGGCATTCTGTTTAGTTTACGGGTAAAGCCTGTAGAGATGACTGGAAGTCTCCAACAAGTGTGAGCTTTTTAAAAGAATGTAATCATGTCCTTCAATACCAAAGGCTTATACATTATCTAGTTAAGTATTCTCTGCATGGCAACAACAGGAAGGCTTTCAATGTTGGCAATTCTTTAACAGTATGCATATTAAAGCTTACTTGCATCTTACGATCTCAGACAAGCTTACCTTATGGTCATTAAAGCATTGCTACTTAAACACAGAGCAACAGGCACTTTGAGTAATAAGCATAAATCAACAGTACAAAAATATGACAGAAACCAGACCATTCTGCAAAATCAAGGACAGATGAAAAGCCACTGTAGTACTTGTGTCTACCTTGGATGGGGGGGGGGGCACACTGCACATTTACACTGCATAGCTACTCCTTGCCTTGCTTGGACACATCCAGAGTCACTACATGGGGGAGTGGGGTGCAACAAGTATGTCACAATTTGAAATGTCTCTGGCTGACTGTGATGGCCCTGACATTTGTCATACCTCTCAACCTCAGAACAAGAAATCTGGACAAAGCTATACACAGAAGTGGGACAAAGGCCCAAAAATAAGGACAAATTTTAAATATTGCTCTAATAAACTTAGAAAGATAATAGAATAGGTCTTGCATTAGTATGAATTTTCTGAAGGGTATAAAATCTGAAACTCAAATGTCTGTCATTATTTTCTAACTTCAGTCTTTAATGATTTGTCACTAATTTGCCAAAACACACAATTTTATGAAAAATGGACCAAAAATGTGATGTAAAAATATGAAATAGCCACACAATACAGCTGGGAACCTGTCAAAGAAGGGACACTTTAATATTAGTACTGCTAACTTGAACAGCTGACAAAATAAAATAATCTACATGCATTTCAAGTAATCTATAACTTTGATTATTATAATTATTTCTTAATTGTAAACCCTACGTGTTTTCTTCCAAAATTGCTATTTTGCGGAGGGATGATTAGGGGGAAGAGCAACATTTTGAGCCAAAATCGGGGACAGTTGAGAGGTTGGCTATGCCTAATTCTATAAAGCAATTTGCATGTACCTCTCAACTTGTTAATGCAGTAAATCTGAACAAGGCCAAATATATTGGGGGAACATATAAACAGTACTAAAAACTGCTCTTGTATAAATTGAGACAGTTGATAGAATAACAGTTCTTACTTTAGCATGCATTTTTCTGAAGGTTATGAAGTCTGAAACTCAAAGTATCATTATTTAGTGACTTAATTCCTAAATGATTTGCCAGAAAACTACAAATTTTATGAAGAACAAACCAAAAATAAGAAGCAAAAATCTATTCATTCTTTGAAAATCTGGACAGTTGGGATGTATAGTTCAGCTGGGCCTGTCTCAGTTTGCTGCCCTTCCCCCCTGACAAAATAATGGTTGAATGGAGCCTCTGCAGCCATTCCAATGATCCATTACTTGACTATTTCACTCCATTTACCATAAACACTAATGTGCATACTGCTTTACTTCTATGATGAGTTGGGCTTCATTTGAAAGTTTTATTTTGTATTTTTCAGCACAAACACTAAGACATCTGCTAAACAAAGCAATGCAGTCTCACAATGAAAAACAGACTTAGCATTAAAACTTCTCTGCCCTTGAAACTCACATTCATTGAAACAGCATTGAAACCCACATTCAAAGAAAATACATTTTGCCAGTGGCAGATAAAGATTAATTTTGGGCTGTTTTCAAATCATAGGCCCCTTGCATATGAAACATACATGTGCTCTTTGATACACCTTCCTCACTGTACTAAATTTATATTCCTTGTACAATACAGTACAGTTGTTAGAGGGCATTTTAAATTTGTTTTGAACATTTTTCCAGTAAGCAATGAAACAAAACGCATGCACCCATAATGACAAAACTGCCCAGTTCAGAGCATTTCCGTCATAAAAGTCTACTCAGACTTCCACAGTCCACCATTATTAGTAAATATGCACAATTCTACAGTCCACCATTATCAGTAAATATGCACAATTCTACAGTCCACCATTATCAGTAAATATGCACAATTCTACAGTCCATTATCAGTAAATATGCACAATTCTACAGTCCATTATCAGTAAATATGCACAATCTCTGAAGAAGTAAAAGTCATCTAAATAATTCCACATTAAAGAAATCTGTAACTAATGAAGAGGTTGCTGCTAGCAAACACCTTTATATTTCATGGTTTAATCGAAAAATAAAGTGTCTGTTGCCCCTCAGGAATAAATTGCCTATAGTACAATAAAAATGATAAGCTAGTAATATTGCAAGAGGAAATGGATGGCAAACTGATAACAGACTCATAGTTAGTATCTTCACCAAGGAGAACATTCAGGGAGTACAGCAGCATCCACCCCTTGTGGCAGTAGAACCCACAGCCTTCTGCATCAAAAGCAAGTACACAACTTGTTGTGTTATTAACAAGGCAAACCATCTTCACTTAATCAACACTAAACTTCTGTTCCCCTGCAGCTCTCAGCTCCTTGTAAAATCTACTCAATACTCAACTGCATCTCAACTTCGCAGCACAAGAAAACTGGAAAAAGCCAAAATTTATTGGGGGGGGGGTCAAAAGCCCAAAAACCAGGGACACATTAAACATTGCTTGCATAATCTTGGAAAGTTGCTAGAATAAAATGCTGTGTTACCACCATACATTTTACTGCCAAGGTCCCTGTGCAAAACAGTCAGAGCAACATACCACTACACCAAATCAGCTGCTTTGTGAAAGAGAAATGCTGCGTTACCACCATACATTTTACTGCCAAGGTCCCTGTGCAAAACAGTCAGAGCAAGATACCACTACGCCAAATCAGCTGCTTTGTAAAAGAGAGGAAGACTGAAACTTAAATAGCTATCATTTAGTAAATTCAGTTCTCACCATAGCTGTCAACCTCTTAGTACAAAACACCTGGACAAACCCAGTAATGAGGGAATACAGCCCTCAAACATATTCAGTGAATTCAGTTCTTGCCAAAGCTGTCAACCTTAGCACAAAAAAATCCTGGACAAAGCCAATAATGGGGGAATACAGTCCCAAAAATAGGGGCAAATTTCAAATATTCATCTTATAAACTTAGAAAGTTGCTAGAATAAAAAGGTTGTAGGTTCTGTTACTATGTATTTTCTGTAGAACATGAAGTCTGAAATTCAAATGCCTGACAATTTTACTTCTGACAGAACAAAAACAATTTTCAGCAGAGGCCCAAGGAGAAATACTGCAGACACGTCTTTGTAAAATGGCAGGGCACCTGAGCAAATCCACACAAACACAGGGAGGAGATGCAAACTCCACACAGAAGGCACCCCATCCAAGAATCAAACCAGAAAAACCTATAGCTGTGAGGCAACAATACTATCACTGCACCATCAAATATGTAAGGAATTAAAACATTCAGAAACCTGAAGTCTGAAATTCAAATGCCTGTCAATTTTATTTAACATTTGTTAATCAGGACAGTCTGACTTGGAACAAAAAAAAATTTTCAGCAGAGGCCCAGGAAGAAATAATGCAGACATGTCTTTGTAACATGGGAGGACACAAAAGCAAACCCACACAAACACAGGGAGAAGATACAGACCCCACAAAGAAGGCACCCCAGTCAAGAATCAAACCTGAGAACCTACAGCTGTGAGGCAACAATGCCACCACTGCACCATCAAATATCAACTGTCGCAGCATTTACAAACCACAGATATTATGAGGAACAGATCAGATCAAATATGGGGCAAAAATCTGCAATTTTTTTTACAAATGGTGGTGGGAAGGGAATTCAGGTCTTTAACACCTGCATAAAAGGTACAGGGTTCAAGCCTGAGATATTCCCTACCACACCACCATGAGTCTAACCACCAGTATATTGCACCTGGGGCATTCACACACACACACACACACACACACACACACACACACACACACACACACACACACCACTTACCTGTAGTAGCTCTTGTCCATATAAATAAATCCAAACCCCGATCCCTCTCCATACATCCAATGCAAGTGAAACCACCATAAATACACCCAAACCCCACCTGATGCAAGTGAAACCACCATAAATACATCCAAACCCCGCCCGCGCAACTCCAGACCCACGAGATCCTCCGATCCCTGCAAGTGAAACCAATATATCCAAACCCTGAGCAAAACGACCCGCGAGATCTTCCCGATGAGACTGCAGCAAATTCCAGACTGCTGACGTTGCAATCCGACCCCGACGTGTTTTCCCAGGACAGTCTATGCAGTTTAAAACTGCATAGACTTCTGGAATCTCCATTCGTTCCTCATGTTTCCTAATCAGGACTGCTGCTGAGACAATCTGTGCATGCTCCAGACTCTCAGCAGCAGTCCAGACTAGTGCACATGCGCGAATTTTTAAACTTTTTTTTCTTTTCATTTTATTTCTTTTTAGTTTTATTCTTTTATTTTGCAGTTGAGGGGGCTGCAGTCTGGCAGTCCAATAGCACGGGCCGCCACTGCTGATCATTCTGATTTACATACGTCATTGTCATCATTATCCTTATCAATAACTTCCTTTTTCTTATTTGTTATATATGGTTAGGTTGTCTGGCCATCTGTCACCACCTGTCTTGATTCAATGCATCTCTTGCTTTCTTTGACAGTCATGCTTGGCTGTCACAGCTCGTCTCTCAAGCAATATATCCATCTCTATGCTGGATGCTGTCATTTCTTCTTGCCTTCTTCCTGTCTTTCCCCAAATCTTCTTCACAAAATCTTCAACTTCCCTGCACCTATGCTGGAACCACTGTAATCTGCTCTTTGGGGCTTCTCTGCAATTGGTTCTTCTTTGTCTTCTGCTCTCATGTCATAATTTCTTTTGATACATAGTATGCTTCCTACTACCTGTCTTGTGCAGTTTATGTCCATTATCTCTAGCTTTCTTAACCCTTCATTGTATAGGTTTCTGTACCATACAGTAGTACTGGATGATTCACAGTACTGTGCACCTTACTTGTCAGCTGCTTTGGCATTCTTCTGTCATACATCATCATCATCATCATCATCATCATCAGCCCCCTTTTCCCTATTTTTCCTACATGGGGTCGGGTTATCATGTTAACTGTCGCCAACTCTCTCGATTCAGTGCCACACCCCTGCCTTCTTCAATACTCATGCCTGACTGTCACAGATCTTCTTTCACACAATACATCCACCTCTTTGCTGGACGTCCTCGCTTCCTCTTACCTTCTTCCTGCCTGTCCCAAATCTTCCTCACCAGATTGTCTTCTGCTTTTCTGCACATGTCCAATCCACAGTAATCTGTTCTCTTTGATATTTTCTGCAATTGGAGCTACTTTGGCTTCTGCTCTTACATCCTCATTTCTTCGTCTGTCCCACAGTGTGCATCCTATCACCTTACACAGGCACTTCATTTCCATCACCTCTAGCTTCTTCAACTGTTCTGCCTTTACTGCCCAGGTTTATGTACCATACAGTAGTACTGGTCACACCACTGTCTTGTACACCTTACTTCTCAGCTTCTTTGGCATTCTTCTGTCATAGACTACACCTGATATTCTATGCCAGTTGGCTGCAGCCCCTCTGATTCTAGCTTTGACCTCTTCATTCGGAGTACCCTTCTCCTCAACTACTCCTCCCAGATACTCAAAGCTGTTTACCTGTTCCACTATCTTTCCTTCTATCTCTGTTCTCAGCTTCTTCTGATTTCTCCAATTTGCTACCATTACCACTGTCTTATTTGTGCTTAGTTTCATCCCATGTGCCTTCAGATTTGCATTCCTTTCTCCTATCCTTTGATGAAGTTCAAGCTCAGAGTCTGCCTGCACTGCCACATTGTCTGCATACAGCAGATTTGTTGATCCATCCCCTCCAACCTGTTTGCTAATGTAGTCCATCACCAGTATGAACAGCAGTGGGCTCAGAGCTGAACCCTGATGTACACCCACACCTACTGGGAACCCCTCTGTGAGGACGAACACTGTTCTTACTCGAGTCATTGAGTCCTTGTACATAGCCTGCACTAATTCTGCCATGTTTTTGGGACTTCAAACCACTGCAGTACTGCCCAGATCAGCTTTCTTGGGACCTTGTCATATGCTTTCTCCAAGTCTAGACTCTCTCCTCATCTCTAGCTTCTTCTCAAGTATCTGTCTCAATGCAAACATTGGGTCAATTGTGCTGCATCCTGATCTGAATCCAAGCTGCTCATCTCCCATCATACACTCTACTACTTTGTGTATTTGGTTATCAGTCACCCTCTCCAGAACTTCCATGCAATTTGATAGGAGTTTGATGCCTCTGTACTGCCCACAGTTGTGGATGTCCCCTTTGTTCTTGTACACTGGCATGAGTATGCTTATTCTCCAGTCATCTGTGATACGCCTTTCTCTCCACACTGCTATTAGTATCCTCAGGAGCCATTTCTCCCCTCTCTCATCCGGCATCTTTATCATATCTGCTGTGACCTCACCTGACCCTGCTTCTTTCCCTGACCTTTCATACATAACCCCGATACACTGTATGAATTGGCTGCAGCCCTTCTGATTCTACTTTTTGCCTTCTCATTCAGACTTCCCATCTCTACAGCGATCTCTCACAGATACTGGAAGCTATTAGCCTGTTACATTATTTCCCCCTCTACCTCAACTTTTACCTTTTTCTGATTTCTCCCATTTGCTGCTGTGACCAGTTTCTTGTGTGTACTCAGTTTCATCCTGCATTCTGTTCCCATATCAATCACTGTAATGTGAGATCATCTGCATACAACAGCGTTGTGGCTCTGCCCCCTCTGAATTGTTTGCTAACGTAATCCATCACCAGTATGAACACCAGTGCGTTGCAATATATGTACTCCTAAGTCCAAGGAAGCACTGGTGAAATACATCTATAAAAGTGGAGGATTATCAAATAAGTAAAAAGAAAGAAATTAAACTAATGTCCCACTTGGCCATGATAAGAAATGCATTTAGTTGCTTTCCCTCTCGGAACCAGCCTGTTTTTTAGTTATCTTAGCCTTTAGGTCTCTACTACACCCTAATTCCAGTACTGTTAAAATAATACAAAACAAAACCACAACAGATTTCATGCAGAATTGAACTATGTACAATGCATATAATGAATGTCTAGACTTCCTAAATTAGAATAATATGGCAACAAAACATCATATTATTATTAGTACAGACATTAATGAAGCTAGTCCTTTATTTTGATCAAGATTTTAGAAATCATAGTCCAGAACTTAAAACTGAATTGTTTGTAAGTGGATAATAATTTGATGAAATGTGGCTCCTCCTATCACGAACTGCTAAAAACTGATAACAGTTTAGAAAAAAAGGGAGAAGTACTATGCACCAATTTCCTGACAATTGCTTTCCTAGCAATGGCTAACATAATAATGACTTTTTTTAATATATGAAGGAATAGAATTATTATACAAGACCATGATTATAGTCAATGGAAAATTATCAGTCCAAATGATTTGAACATTTTTTATTTTCAACATAACATTCTGCCAGTGTTATTCATTACATACACTGCATACAGCATAATGTTTCTGCTACAAAAGCTAACGTATTCACAACTATATATATATATATATATATATATATATATATATATATATATATATATATATTATATACAAACAGAGAGAGAGGTACAAATCTATATAGGATTCTCATACATCATTTTGTTGTTTTTGCATATTTGAATGACGAATGCATGCTATTTGTTGTTTTTTTATGGGTCATGGAGTACTGTAGAGGCATACATAGAATTATTTGCTTAATGCCCAAGAAATCAGTTGTTAAATAGATTATGACCAAATAATTTGCTCTTGGAATCACAGCAGGTTTCAGACTCCACAACCCAGAACCACTGCCCTCATTCACTTCCCCAAGACTATAAACTAGCATAGGAACAATGATAACCTAGTGTGCAATGTGTTCATAGACTTATCCAAAGCTTTCAACACTGGATCACACCAACATTTTTTCACTGAACTTTCTTCTGTAGGTCTGTCTCAGTCCTCCCCTAAATGGTTCCTTATTTATCTAGCTGGAAGGCAAAAAGCAATCATATGGCAACAGGAACTCTCTTCCTCTATTCCATTTACCATAGATATCCCTCAGGGCTCTATACTAGGAACCTTTATTTTTAATATTTTTATAAACAGACTTCAAACTGCCATACACTGAGCAAATAAAGTACAATGCACAGATGTTGCAACTTCAATATGTACAGTCCCCAATATCCAGATAACAAAAAATCACCCAAATGTCTTTCTCTTCAATCAAAACCTGCTTGAAAATTTCAAACTTGCTCCTTAATCCTATTGGAAAAAAAATTATGCACTTTACACCAAAACATTATCTCCATCAAAAGCAATCTTTCCTGGTTACATCTGCAAATAATGCTAAAAGTGAGGTTGCAACACATACTAAATTATTGGGCATTTTAATAGCTGACAATCTTACATCTGATAAAAATATTGTTTGAACCCACCAGAAACTTTGTTGTCTTTACAGGGCAAAACAGTGTCTTATAGTCCCAGTAAGAAAAACCCTAGCCTTGTGCTGTTTGGTTCCAAACCTCTCATATTCCTCACCTGTCCTTAAAAATCTAAGCTCTACACCAAATTTCAAACTAGTCTCCTGTTACAACAAAGTAAATACATTTGCTATCAACACTGCACACCAGGCTCACAACTACCAAGCCTTAAAGCAGGTAAACTGGCTAGATATTAACAACTGATTAACATACACTTGGCTAGTTATTGCATACAAACTGATATATTTTCCTGAAAAAGGCCCTATGTTAAAAACATATTATTGCCCTACAGCCCCGTAAGGGACCTCAGTTTTGGTGATAAATTTGTACTAAGTGCCACTAAAGCAAATAATTAATCAGAGGACTCATTACACTCCTGTTATATCCCAAAATGCTGGGGCATGATCCCTACACACATTAAAATGATTAAGAAACTCCCAAGCTATAAAATTCAACCCAAGCAATACCTTACCAAATCCTGGTCATACTCATGTTCATCACCAGGCTGACTTCTAGTAAAAGCACAAGTGTCTTATTACTTATCTCTAACTGTTTGCCCTCCTTTACTTGAATAATTGCATCCCTAATAACTTTCTCTTCCAGCCCTTGAATCAGTATATATCCATTTTGAACAGGCAGACTATATAGAACCAATCCTAAGCCATGCTCTCTCAGTTGTATTTTATTGACACTGTCCTCTTATACACTATTAATATATCATCTCCCTTCCTAAATAATTTTATAACTTACTTCATTATGTATCTTGAACTCCTTCAAACCTTTCTTTACTGAAATGTATGAACACCAAATTTCTTTACAAAAATGTTTTCCCTTCTGCAGTATCAATCCATTTAATTCTGCAAGATTTTACAGATGGAGCAGCTGTATCGACTTATAATTATTGATGTAAATATTTTACTGATATAACTGTCTTGTAATTAAGTTTGCTGTTCCATGAGAAATGTACCGTTGTTTTTCTGAGACCTGTCTGAAATTCACTTGTTAATATAAATGGACTATGGTGAGGCTTTTCTCTCTGGGCTTCCACTGAAAATGGTCTCTGTCCAGTCAGACTTTCCTGGTTTAATTCTTAATATGTTGGTTGTTTACTTTTCTCAGTCATTAAAGCAGTCATGAAGCAGATTTTTATACTGCATGAATTTATTTAATGGACTATGTTTCAAATGCAGTACTTGTCTTTTCTTCATATTCTTTTCAGCTAGTGTGGGTGCATGTACTGACAATTTAACCAAGGTGACCTGCGTTTTATTTCTCTTTGCCAATGAAATTGTTTTTAGAATCTTTTTTTGAGGAGCTGAATCTATAAGTTTGCCTAGAAAAAAAATGGTTTTACACATTTTGATGAGTCCAACCCTGAAACAACAAACAGCAGAGATCTAGCATCCGTTGTTTCCTTCATTTCATTGGATCTTAGACTGTTTAGCTTCTGTTTAATTATGAACAGGCATACCTGTAATCAACAATGCTTCTAAGCCTTTCCTTGTACCACTGGGTATTTGTTTTGCATTGTTTGCATTGTTTGCATATTATGCCTGTTTTGTAAGTTGTAGTGTAGTTGATCAAGTTTCTCTGCCTGTAAGACAATATTCATCCCTTCAGTTAAACAATCATTCACTTTCCTAAGGTGGTGAATCCATGTGTGATGTAGGAATAAGGATTACTTACCATCAGACCCACACTTGTCTTGTGTTTAGAAAATTACTGTGTCCCTCCACGGATACTATTTTGTTAATGTTGCCACTTTGATTGCTATGCAAATGATTTTAGGCAGCTGTACTGGACCTGACAGTTTTTTATACAATTATAATGATATGACATGTTGTTAAGTAGCCCTAATTGTCTTATTAGTGATTAGTTTCAATTGCACAACATTACCTTTACTGACCCCTGACTGCTAATGATTCAATGGTCTTATGCATATATGTGAACTGATTTCTTTGCACTGTTAGTGCAAGGTTGTGCACGCTATTCAACCATCTATTTCTGCTCATGTCATGTCATCACATTTATAGCTAACTTGCTGCATCATTTCATCTTCATATAACTGCATAGAATGACACATCTTTTGGTTGGCATATTATGTTTTTATACCTAAGATTAGACATAAATTCATATTCTTCACCATAACTTCAGCTGTGTCCTTAATAAAGAAATGTTTTTTTCTTCTTAGCTCTCTCATCTAAATATCTGTTAAAGACAATTTTTAATGGAATATGTTTCACATGCAGTACTTGTCTTTTCTTCATATTCTTTTCAAATAGCGTAGGTGTAAGTATTGATAATTTAACCAAGGTGACCTGAATTTTATTTCTCACCTTGTTATAAGAAATGTAATAATAATTTATTTTCCTGTCTAATATGTCATCTTCTGGCTTCATTTAAATTTTCAAACAACAAAAAACTCATGGAACGCAGCAAAAGATTAAAAACCTCAACATAAACAAATAACTCTTCTAACGGCTTCAGTGAAATAAAAAAATAAACAATTTATTAAGCACTTTTGTCTCACAATGAGTATGAAACATTATCAGAAAAACAAAACATATCAAATCACTTCCTTTTTATGATTTCCTTTATATACACAAAATGTTTTAATAGTTTTGATTAATTTTAGGTGAGTGATGGACTTAGCAAGATTATAAAAGGAAGTGAGTATTGTTATTCTGATGAAGTCATTTCCCTGGATTTACTAATCTTCCGTGCAGGACTAGCTTAGCCCTGCACGGAAACAGCTGTTTAGGAACAGGATGCAGCGCGCCATGCATATTAATGAGGCGCGTTGCCTGAGCTCCTAATCTTACACAGAGCATGTAAGAGTGCAGGGGGCATGTCTGAGAGCAGAGCTCTCAGAATATAAACACCCCCACAATGAAGACCATCAGAAATGGCTAAGAAATGAGCAAGACCGCTCATAGGTATCTGCATATTCCCGCCAACATTCCCCCTCATGTACAACAGGAAGTAATTACAAATAAAATGAACAAACCTTTTTATTTTATTTTAAAATCCAATTAAAGCTAACTGTAGGTGCTCGGGTATGCCCATCGCTTAGCTACGGTTAATGTAGCTTAAATGGCTGAAGAGGATAACAAGGAAGATATATGCAAATGAAGCAGTATAGCAATAGTGTAGTGGGCAGAGCATTCGCCGTATGAGCAGAAGTTCCTAGTTCAAGTCCCACTGCAGCACATTCCATTTTCCATGGCAAAGCACATTATGACCAATATTTTAGTTGCATAACCTCCTAAATAACATATATTTGTGAAGTGGAGTACTGCATTAAATGCACATGTGAGGTGTCAGTGTCATAATGAATAAAGCACTAGTAAGCAAGTTTAAGCACCAATAAGCAGTAGTAAGCATATGTAACCACTAGTAAGCGGGTTTAAGCCCATTTGCATGGAGGTAAGCAATGTGCACACAGGTTAAGCAATTTAGAGGATAACCCTCTGTAAGCATCATTAACAGGAGGTTAGCAATGCTTACCCTCACGCAAACCTGCACAAACCCACTTACAACTGCTCAAAAGTGCCTTAATAACTCTGTATCCAATGGCCCTTGTTCTGCCCAGCAACAAAATCAACAGCCTTATAGGTCTTGAGCCCAGGACAATCTACACTACAGTCAAAGCAGGTAACCACCAAGCCATCACAGCAGTACAGAAGACTGATGTATCAGCAAACAAGTCCTCACTATAGTAAAATCAAACTGAACCTGTGAAAGGAATCAGTATACAGTCATATGTTCCATAACCCACTACATAACATAAATATGTGAACTGGAGTACAGCAGTAAGCTCAGAAGTGAGGGGTAAATGTAATAGAGTGTTGAAGTCCCCAATAAAAGACAAGGACCCCATACAGTGTATGTACACATGAATCATGGATACCAGGCATACATATAAGATCTAATGAGTAATAAATCAATGCCAAAAAGAAAATATAATGCAAAGTCTAATGTAAGCAATGCTAAGCATTGCATAGGCCAGTTTAGGAGGCATAAGCAATGTGTAGGCCAGCTAACTCAATGTGCCCAGTGTTATATCTCTTTAAACAATGCCAACCTTAGGTAATCAAGTTTGTCCATAGCTTAGCCTTTTCAAAACCGGCCAATCATGAAAAAGTGTGGGAAATCGGCCGTACTTAAACCCAATAGGCATGACTGTATCTCATAACTGGTTGTAGCTTCCCTTGCAGGCACCATGTCAGGAAGGGGAGAGGGTGTGCACTTTCAGGTGCAGTGCTGGTGCATCCAGGTTTCCAATGTCATGGCATGACTTCTTGTCAAAGACCATGAGCAGAGACTGCTGCAGGGCCAGTACAAGGGTTCCCAATATAAGGCAGAAGCATGGGACTGTCTTGTCTGTGACCTCACCAATGCCACTGGCATACCCCGAACTGATGAGCTGGTCAGATATCACTATGCCGACCTGAAGCGGTGTAAGGGGGACCTCTTGGAGCAGTGGATCCAAGAGCTAGAATGGCAGGGGATGTCCCAGCTGTGTGTTAGTATCACCCCACTATGTGTGTAATAATTGCCAGCTCATGTATATCATGGATAGGTATGGCTAAATATTCCTCTTCTGTCCTCCACAGCTGCAATTGAACAAGCCACAAACCAGGAGGCCCATGGAAGTCGCCTGGAGAGGTTGCAACGTGTGGCAGGTCAGTAATACTCTTGCATGTACTGATATAGGAAATAAATCTAAAAGTATTAGTAAAGTAATTGCCTGTATAAAACCTGTATTGATTAAGGCAAGCACTGCATACACCAGAGAATATGGCAGGAAGAGACTCATATAGTATGTATGTAAATAAAAACGTAATAGCCTGACAATAAAGGTCTAACTTCTGGATTGCATGTGTATACTTTGGTATCATATACTAATGTAGATTTGCATTCATGTAATAGTACTGTTGTATTAAGCACTGTTACCCACACCATGCACCATAAATAGAATGTGTAGGAATGCCTGTATATGACTGGTGTAATCTCCAGAGGCCATTTATTACAATTGAGAGACACATAGACAGAAAACAGGGAAAAGGCAGACAACAAAACCCAAATAACACATGCAACTGAGATGTGAACTGTTGTAATTTTAGCACACACAGCCATGGCTCGAAAACTGCCAGTGGTAGTAGTCTGCATACAGATTAATACCTCACAACTGTACAGATATGTCCAGAATGTCCATAAAATGGCCCATATCTGTTGCCTGTCAACCTGTCTCCCTGGGAAATCAGTGAGATGATCCCAGATGTATAAACAGCAAACAGGAAATACAACTGATTTACACACATCTGTGAGAACTAAGCTGGCACACTAGGAACTCCCCAAAACCTTATGAGACTAAGAAGCCATGTATGTCCCATTTACACCCCCATCTTGTCAAGTTGTGGCCAGAGTGTGTACAGTAACAGAGTGAGCTGTATGTTTATAATAGTAATGTGGAATTTGGTACTGTGTGGCAACATTCAGGTAGTGCAAACAAACATTGCTCCCACAGGTATGTCGGGCACGAGCACTGTGCTGAGAAATAAAAAACAGTATACCCTGTACTGGTACTGTTTACACTGGTATTGTAGGCAATTGTGAGTGTTGCAGTTTCTCTGAATAATAAAGTATCACTGATCACTGTCACCCACACTGTGCTACATAATATAACTGTGTAGGAAAGCATGTATATGTGTGTGTCAAGTCACTAAAGGTTGGGAGATTTCCATTTACTGCAATGTAGTGCGGTCTCGGAGCTGGTATATTTAAGTAGCGGGGGTGTGAAGGGCGTTAGGGTACTTTTTTCCTTTTTTTTGTCTTTTTGTAAGGTCGACATTTGAAGACATCAACCATATGGTGTCGACCATATGTTGTGCGATGTTTTCAACTGTCGATCTTATAATATAGACATGAATGACATCAGCAGGATTGCCAAGATGCATTGCTCCATACACAGACATCGAAACACACATAAAACATCCACAACAGTCATGTTTGGGGATAGACTCCTTACCAGATTTCTACATCACACCACAGCATGAAGCAGTTATAGGACGCACCATGGGGATAACTGGACTATTCTTTTCCCAAAGGTGTATTTCACAGTGAATGACATCAACAGGATTGCCAAAGTAGGGCATTTAAAGTGTAGTGAGTATGACTAGCCTAAAATGCATTGCTTCCTACACAGATATAGGAACACACACAAAACTAGACTTTGTGGGGATAGAACGCTACCAGAGTTTTATATTACACTACAGCATGAAGCGGTTATAGGACGCACCATAGGGATAATGGCAGTTCTCCTTTCCCAAAGGTGTATTTCACAGTGAATGACATCAGCAGGTTTGCCAAAGTAAGACATTTGAAGTGTAGTGAGTGTGACTAGCCTAAAAAGCATTGCTCTCTACAGAGACAGACACCGTTGCCAAGCTTGAGAGTAGAACTCCTACATAACTATTTTATCACACTACTGCAGTGCGCAGTTATAGGACACACCACAGAGACTACTGGGCTATGACCTTCCCAAAGGTGTGTTTCAGGGTGGATGACATCAGCAGCCTTGCCAAAGTAGGACATTTGAATTGTAGGGAGTGTGACTAGCCTAAAAAGCATTGCTCTTTACAAAGACAGTGAAAGACACACACACACACACACACACACACACACACACACACACACACACACACACACACACACACACACACACAGATGCCAAGTCAGGGATGAGAACTCCTACCTAACTATTTTATCACACTACAGCAGTACGCAGTGATAGGACAGACCAAAGAGATCACTAGGCTGCAATTTTCCCAAAGGTGTATTTCAGGGTGGATGACATCAGCAGCCTTGCCAAAGTAGGGCATTTGAATTCTAGGGAGTGTGACTAGCTTAAAAAGCATGCTCTCTACACAGACACAGACAGAGCCACACACACACAGTTTCCAAGTCTGGGATTAGAACTCCTATGTAACTATTTTATCACACTACAACAGTACGCAGTTATAGGATGCACCACAGAGATTACTGGGCTACAGCCTTCCCAAAGCTGTAGTTCACAGTGGATGACCTCAGCAGGCTTGTCATAGTAGGGCTATGGGTAGGCCAGTGTATGTGCATGGGACATAACCCATTCATCTAGGGGTTGACTCACCACATGTGGGCACACGCAGGACCATATTCCACAGGTACGTGTATACAGCTGCTAGATGACTACTTCCTTGTACAGTCATGTTGCACAGTTAGCACTTGCACCACATAGCCGGTACTGCTGACAGATACCATTGGTTAGCATCTACAGTGAGTGACATCTGAACATCATGTGGTTATAGCCATTTGGCTGTGTGCTGGGTGGGACATGCCTGGATGGCTCCTTGTCACAGTCACTCTTTTCCACACATCTATGTATGTCTACTTTTAGCTTATTATAGTGTATTGTCCTTGGATATATGCCTGTATTCCCATTCACTGTGTGTGCAAAGCATGAGTGGTACATACTGAGGAGTGTCTGCACTAACATCTGCAACTACCAGATATGTCTGGTCCACTGTTGTTTGCAAACATGGGCTTCATGTGTGTGTGTGTGTGAGCATGCCCAGTGTGCCCTTCTGTACTACATGTGTGGATCAATTCCAGGTAGTTTGTACTCCATTGCAGACCTTTGTGTTGTACACCTACAGGTAGCAAACTGTTTCTGCAGGGTAGCCATCAATCATTTGGCAATATGGGGACAAAGTGTGCAGGGCATAGTGTGTACTGTAGGTGATTGTGTCTGTGCTGCATCAGCTACATGGTACTGCTGTTAGCAGAGATATTCAGTCATGTGTACTGTTATACACTGTGATGTTTTCTGTCCTCATGTACTGTCAGGTGGACATTCCTGCTCACAGTGATGTCTTGGGGGACAAGGGTGACTGCAGCTGTGTGCGGTATTGTGGGCAGATGCCTACATATTCATGGTAGGTTATGCCATGCTGGAGGGGGTGCTGCAGACACTTGCTACTGGGTCTGTGTATCTGGTTCAGCACCTTGGTACAGTGCTGACAGGGGATCCCATATATGTACATCCAGCAACATGACAGTATAGCCTTATATTGCTATGGCAATACCTCACAGCTGTACAGATTTGCACAGGTTACCCAGAGGCAGGGGCCATGAGTCAGGACATTACCCCTATTGTGGTGTATGGGCAGGTTTGTAGGCACCCATTTATGTGTTTACAGCCAGGGATAGTGTGTGCACACAGCTTTGTGTTGGACCTTGCACATTCCATGCTGGCCACGCTCCCATCCCATTTCAGTTATTCTCTCCTCTTCCTTACATTATGCATACATTCTCTGATACCTTCCCTATGGTTATCACCCCATCACTGCTGTGTGTTGGTGATGGTCAACAGTTCATGCAGTTGGACATGGTGGACATGTTACTGTGGTTTGTCCACATCACCTTGCATATAGCGTACGTGGAGTGTGTTGTGTTGTTAATTAGGTGTCCATGACATAACATGCATTGGCAGTACGTGTGAGACACAGGCCCTTGGCAGAGGCCTGTGGGCCATTGGCTGTTGATGCAGGCCAGATGTGGCAGGCTGTTGCATCCTGTCTGTCCTACAGATTCAGACCGCCATACAGTATATTCCCCTGGGTTGACAGGGCAGGTGTGCTAGGTGTTCATGCCAATACCGTCTATCAGTTCTGATTAGTGGTGTGGATGAAGGCAGGGTGCTACCTACAGCTGGTGACACACCTGTATGGGACACCTGCACTGCATGTTGCATTCTTTTGCTATTGCCATATACAACTGGGGTCATATTGTACTCATTCCCCACAGCAGGGGTACAACCACAGAGGTACCTGTGGGTGGTGTTTGCGTGAGCTGTGTGCATGTGTGCTATGGACACTACTTGCATCTGACACACATATATGCATTGGGCTTTCCAGTTATGCTTGCATGTGCAGGTACATCAGCTTTTCCCACTGCATCAGTTGTACCTGTTTTGTGATCTGCAAGTTCTTGGGCAGACAACACCGGTATCCCCTACTACAGGACCAGATAATGTGATGCATACTTGTTTGTACTATTCCAAGGATGTGCCCATTTCACAGTGACACAATATATACTGTATGTGTGAGGTACTATTCCCTGTGTACTGCTTATATATCTAGCCCAACAGTCATGCCATGTCAGTCTTTCAGATGGTGACACATATTACCACGATACATTTTCAGTGGCTTACTGCTAGCTTGTGTTATACTGGTGGGAATTGTATTTGGCACTGCAGTTGTGAGGACTTGTCCCTGTCATCAGCATTAGTGGGCAATGGCCAACAGGTCTTACCTCTACATGCATACATACCGACCACTCTCACACAATATGAAACACACACCAACCTAACACACACACACATACCTGCATGTTGTGCAGATGCTACAACCTATCCTGCTACCTTGGCCACCTCTGTGCATCTGTGCTCCACTGGTATTATACCAACACATACATGTTCCCACATTTCTGCATAGGGTTGTGGGGGGACACACCTGATTGTTACGACGTGTGTACATCAGATTGGGGGGGCACACCTGACCATTACTACATACATACATAGGGTTGAGGGGAGCACACCTGACTGTTTCTACATTTCTTCACAGTGTTGGGAGGGCATACCTGACTGTTTCTACATTTCTACACAAGATTGGGGGGGCACACCTGACTGTCACTACATTTCTACACAGGATTAGGAGACACACCTGTTACTACATTTCTAGACAGGATTGGGGGGGCACACTTGACTGTTACTACATTTCTACACAGGGCTGGGGGGGGACACCTGACCGTTATTACATTTCTATGTAAAATGAGGTGGGGCACACCTGGCACTTGTACACATTTGCTATGACTGTACTGGTATGTCAGGTACTCCATTTCTTTCTGTATTCTAACCTATCATGCTGACAAGAGGCATATCAGTGTACTACAGGTCTTAACTTTGATTGACCTACATATTAGCTTCTGACTTTTTACCCTTCAGTAATAACATTCCACTGCCTGATCTGCTGTAGTCTGTCTGTGTAGGCCTGTGGGGGAGATTACCCATGGGCATTATTCAGAAGCCATAGCACAGCTTTTGTTTGTGTTTGTCTACACCTGTCCTACTGGCTGTGACTGGTGTTGAGTATGTGAACTTCCCTGACTGACATGTGTGAGTCACTTACCTTGTGGGCGTCCCAGTATTGAGGGTGGTGCTGCAGGGCTGCCTAAGTCAGATGCACATAGCACACTCCCTACACATGGTTGAGCACAGCTAGTGTCATGTTTGGCATCCATTTTACTGCATGTGAGAGTCAGAGAGAGGTGTTATTCCCTGGGTCCCTCCTGTGTTAGTGTATGTGCTATGCATTGCCTCTTTGCCAAGGCCAGGGCATACTAGGCATGCCTCTTTCTGCCTACAGGGGCAGGTTCAGATTGCTCCTCCTCTGAGTCACTCTGTGCCTGTGCAGGCCTTGGCAATGGTAGGGGGCTGTGTTGCCTGCCCCATGCTGTTCCTAATGCAGCTGTTTCTGCAGGATCAGATTGTGTAGGATGGCACATACGATGACAGTTTGGGTACATGTAGCTGGTGAGTACTACAAGGTTCCACCGGATGTGTCCACACACCGGAACTGTGACTCGAGCATCTCAAACACATACTCTATTATAATCCTGGTCTGTGCATGTGCCTCATTATGGAGTTCTTGTTCAGATGTGTGTGCATTTCTGATGGGTGTCATCAGCCACGGCTCCAGTGTGTATCCAGCATCCCTCACTAGGTGACCATGAGGGATATCCCTATTGACAAATCCCTGGTACAGCTGCGTCAGATGCCAGATGTGGGAATCATGATAGCTTCCAGGGCAGCCAGCACACACATTCATTATTATGCCCTGGGCATTGCACATGACCTGGCAGTTGATGGAGGAGATGCCCTTGTGGCTGATGTAGACCCTACCCTGCTCACCAAGTGATGCTTTGATGCATATGTACGTGCAGTCTATAGCAGCCACTACCTCAGGGTATTCTGCTATTTGGTGGAACAGTTGCATATTGCTGGCCAGCACTTCACGGGTGTTGGGGAAATATACATGCTTATTGGCATGTGCTGACATGGCATCCAGGAACTGGTGGAGTACCCTGCCTGGATGCGGATGCCTGTGAGATCCCCAACATATCCCCAGTTGTCCTTTGGAAGGTACCTGTAGCTAGTATTCTTAGGCCTACACATACCTTGGTTTCCACTAGGATGGGTTCCCCTCTGTTAGCTCTGTGTGTCAGGCATGGCCGGCACAGATCAACAATTTGCTGTAGGAGGTATCTATCCACCCTATGGTACTCCATTATCTCCAACTCATGTAGCCCCTAGTAGGTTACCCTGGGTCTGTACACTCTTCTCTGTCTCCTCACTGTGGGTTGGTCGGCAGCATTCACATCCTCACCACCCTCAGCCTCTTCCACAAGTTGCTGTATGATAGCTATTGCAGCCCCTATCATTTTGTTGTTTTGTCTGTTGAAACTTCCCCGCTTGTATACACTGGTGGTGTAGAGTATGGGAATAAACAGAGTGGAAGGTGTTTGCATAGTTTATAGTGGTGTGCTGGGCTGGGCTGGTCTGCTGCTTGTGTAATTGGCTGATTCTGATACATTTCTTCAGCCAGCTATGCTAGTTCTCCTTGATTAACTTCCTACTACTGTTTTCCCTTCCCATTGCCTTCCTGTTTAAGCCCAGGGGTGGACCACGCAAACACAGTGCTCAAATGTGCATGGAGCTGCTGTTTCCTGGTTTAGCTTTTTGCGCACACACCCGCTTAGGCGATGTAAAGAGTGCTAGGCAGACTCAGACACACCCCCCTTGATTAGCTGTGCTTAGCTGGGCTTAGCTAGGAGCAAACCTAAGCCACAGGGCTTCAATCTGCTTACAGTATGCCTGACACACACCTCTTTGATGTCAGATAACTCCTAGGCTTGCATCAAGCTATTCCTACTCCTACACTGCTGGGACCTGACTAGCATGCTGGGGAAAACTGGGATTCACTATCATTCCCCTCATTTGCATAGGGTTGCCTCCTAATGCATAGTTACATGTCTCACACTGAGCCTTCCACCTTAGCAACCACTAATCACTGGCCATGTTGTCTTCTGCCTGCCATTGAATTTAATGTCAGAATAGTGATTTTAGTTAGAATGCTTATTTTAGGTTTATTTTCTTATCCCCCCTGATCCGGTTTGCGCACTGCTGCCCTATGCTTAAACTGCCAAGATCGGCTAAAAAAAAAAATGAAAGTTGATTTTTTTTTTTAAGCTGTTTCCAGTGCCAATTGCCTTATACTTGGCCATTGACATGCCTCTTGACTGATATGCACCCTTTATTTGGAGCTGTCACTGCTACGCCTTTGGAATTTGCAGAAATGTACTAACCAAGTACATTTCTACAGATTACACTAGTCCTGCACGGCCAGTTACCAGCTTCCTGGATCACAAATGTACCTCATTTTCATGGATTTCTCCTGCAAATGGGGTAATTTGCATACATATGCTGACTAAAGCTCTTAATAAATTGTTTTATTTCTCTGAAGCCATTGGAATGTTGTTCATTCATGTAAATTTTCTTTCATTTATCTGTCCATACTAATCACAGCAATGCATTGTTTACTTCTTTCCTTCTTTTTGTACTAAGTGGCTATTAGAAAGTACAGTTGTGTAAGTTGAACTTTCCCTAGCCATAGATGTTCGAATTAACACTGCTACAGTAGTCTTACTATACAGGTTATATCCTGCCAAGGATATAATGGCTGGCAGCTTTTTAAGATTTATGGCACCTTCCACATAGGCAAACTGTCAAGCAGCTTGAGCTGACTAAAAGACAAGTTTGGGTGCGAAGCACTTCAGATCTTATCTGCTAGCAAAAGAAGAAGATTGAGCCCTGAAGGAACTGATCCTGTTGCCCAGGCTGGTATGACCCTGAGTAGCATCCTGCCCTCACCAAGAATGATACCATGTTATGAAGAAAATAATTCTCGATTTCAACAATTGGCTAAGTTTCTGGTGTCACCCAAAGGGGATCCAGTGTCTGTCCACCTGGGATGACATGCTCAACAAGCCACACTGGTTCGCTAGAGATGGCTTGCACCTGTCACCCTTAGGCTTTCAAATACTGGCCAAGGCTCATGCCACCCCCATAGTGCCTTTTTTAGGCAAGGCTCAAAAGACAAACCCACCACTGTAAATAGCACAAGTAACTAAAAGCTGAGGGTAATGCTACTCAATGCCAGAAGTCTAAACTTCAAAATGCACACACTCGAGGCACTCCTCAGTATGGAGAAAATCGATATATGTGCAGTAACAGAAACCTGGTTTAAGGCTCCAGAGAGCACCCGACCACTACCAGGCTACAACTCATACCATACATTTTGGCCACAGAACCCGAACCGAAAAACAAAAGGTGGGGGCGTATCCATATTCATCAAGGATACCCACACCTCTAGGTTAGTAGCACAGCACGATGCTTCAGAGATCATCCACATGTAACTAACAAAGGGAAAAACTGCAGTTCAAATTGTAGCTTGCTATAGGTCACCCAAAAGGTTCCATGACCCCCATTCCATGTTTCTGGAAACAGTGGGAAACATAAAGGTCCTACAAAACACCTAATATTGGGTGATTTCAATTACCCAAACATTAACTGGGAGAACTACTCAAGTAATAACTCCCTTGCCCAACATTTCCTAGAATTTATAAACTGAAATGCCCTAGTTCAAATGGTCAACACTCCCACCAGAGGTGACAACATATTGGACCTGGTCATCACCAACATGGGCGATCGGTGTTTCACATTGGAGGTCAACCCCTCACTGGTTAGATCTGATCATAAACAAATCACTTTGGATATCCACATTTCGCCCCACCCCGGACAAGGAAACCACCATGAAAAACTTTTCAAAAGAAAACTTCACATTACTTAAGACCGAGGTGGAAAGTTTTAATGCCCTCATGCTGAAGGATAACACTGTCCAAGCTGCAAAATCCTTTACTAATGCATTCTATGGGCACCTACAAGAATGCATAGATCATGCCATCCCAAGCAAAACCAAGACTCACTCCTCCAAGAAAAGGAAACCAGTCTGGTGGACTCCTGCCCTAAACAAGCTATACAATAGAAGGAGGAAACTAGTACAGAAAAGAGTAAAATCCCAAGAAGGTAAGACATCCCTGATCAGTATCAACAAGAAACTATGATCCCTCATGAAATCATCCAAGACAAGCTTCGAAAGAAAAATTGCCATGGACTCCAAAGATAACCACAAGGCATTCTTTAGCTATGTCAAGAATCTAAGTGGCAATGCTCAGATCTTCTCAGAGTTAGTGCAGAATGGCACAAAATGCACTGAACCGACCGATATCACCAACATCCTGGTAGACAGGTTCAGCGCAAACTTCACCCCCCCACCCCCAAAAGGGCCCATTACCATACCAGAAGAATGCAGAGTCCCTGAAATCACAGACACTCAGGTTAAAACAGCCCTCTTCAAAGCCAAAAACACAGCATCAATGGGACTGGACAGTATCTCAGGCTACGTCCTATACGAGCTCAAAGACGAACTAACCCTTCACCTAAACACACTGTTCAAACTCTGCCTCTCCACATGCTACATACCCATAGAGTGATGCACAGCAATGGTTATTCCACTCCACAAAGGAGGAGCTGCAACAGACCCCAGGAACTATCACCCTATAAGTCTGACTAGCTTGGTCTGCAAGGCTATGGAGAGCATCATCATGGAACTCATTAACAGAGGCATTGGGAACCTCCAAACACTGAACCCTACCCACTTTGGCTTTGTTAAGGGCAGATCATGCCTCCTAAACCTGGTGGACTTCTTTGAGACAGTTATCAAGGCTATAAACAAAGGGAAGGTGGTACACACAGCCTACCTAGACCTCGCAAAGGCCTTTGACACCATTCCCCATTCTGGTATTATAGACAAGCTCACCAGCCTGAACTTAAACCCCTACATCACAAGATGGGTTGCCATCTGGCTCACAGACAAAACCCAAATGGTGAGAGTTGTGGGAGCTAGGTCCGACTCTAAACTGGTTACAAGTGGAGTTCCCCAGGGCTCAGTCCTAGGACCCCTCCTGTTCAGCATATACTTATCAGAGGTACAGGCAAGCACAGGAGGACTATGGCTGATGAAGTTCACAGACGACTGCAAACTAGGGGCTATAACTGACTCTCCGGATGACACAGACATCCCCCAAAAGGGTCTCTCTGAGATGGATACCTGGTATCAAAATCATGGCCTCAAGCTAAATGCCAAAAAGTGCATAGTCATCCCCTTTGGAAAAAACAAAGTACCCACAAACTACCACATAGGTGGTAGTCCCCTAAATACGGAAGATATAATAAGGGATCTGGGACCCAAGTGAATAGTAATCTCATCTTTGATAATCACTTTGCCAAAGTGGTTAGAAAATCCTTCTACGTGGCCCACCTAATCACAAAAGGGTTCACATCCAGATCAAAAGAGGTCATTGTGCCCCTCTACTCATCATTCATCAGACCCATCATAGAGTAAAACGCCCCATTTGGGATGTACCTTACAAGACACTTGCAACAGCTGGAAAGATCACAGAAGTACCTCACCAAGAGGATCACTGACTTCAAACAGATGCCCTATGCAGCTCAACTGAAAAGCTCCAGCTGTACTCGGTTTCATACCGCCTACTCAGAGGTGATCCCTGCCTGACATACAAGGCCATGTCCAACCCAGAATTGATGGACCATGCTCCAACTAAAGAAAACCTTATCCCCTCGAGCCACATGCTCTAGGGATCTAAACCTCACCACAACAATATATAGGACATGCTGGAGGGATATATTCCTGTCCCAGAGACTTCCCATGCTTTGGAACAAGATTCCAATCTACAATAGGCAGAGCTCCTTGCTAACACTCTTCAAAAGACACCTTGACGAGTGGATGGGAAACAGAAAGTTTATCCCAGGGATCGCTTCAGTGGCTCTGCTGGACAGAGGTACAGGGAACTAATCTAAGGGGGTGGCAAAAGCCAACACATTCTGGCTAGGCTTATAAAGGCCTTTGGGCAGATAGCTTAGTACCTACCTATGAACCTATGTAGGAATGACAAAAAATAAAAGTCAATCCCCAGCATAAAAAAAAAAAATCCAAAAAACAAGGGGGATGGAGGGAGAAAGCAGCTACCACAACAGTTATAATTCAAATATCTGCTATTATGGTAAGTTCACCTTACTTAACTGTACTCTGTTCTTCATATTGATGACTGCTGCAGTAGCCTTAGCTAAATGGGTAGATTACCACAGCTAACTATATTTGGGAGGTGGAAGAAAAAGAGTCCAGGAGCCCCTGGAGAATGGTCCTAGCACAGCTTGATTTGGTCCTACAGAAGGAAACAAGCTTTAATGCTTTGCAAAAAGTATATACAGAAGACCAAGTAACAGCTTCTAGAATACTTCTGGAATCCAACCCTTTATAAAATGACATAGATGAAGCCAAGCCATAGGTGGAGTGACTCTTGACCCTGCCTTGAATAGTAAAACAAAAGGTAACAGACTTAGACAACCATTTGGAAATAATCTGTTTTGATACAAGTTGTCCTTTCTTCTTACCTTCACAAGAAATAAACAATTCAGTCAAAAATCTGAAAAATTTAATTCTGCCAAGACAGTAGCTGAGTTGTCTGGGGACATCCAAGGTATCGAGTATCCTTTCTCCCTTATTTTTAGGTTCAGGAAAGAAAATTGGGAGAAGAATAGTTTTGCTTAAAGTAAACATAGATATCACTTTAGGCCTAAAAGAAGGATTAACTCTCAAAGAACCCCTGTGTCTATGGAAAATGAAGTAGGCTTGACTCACCATAAGAGCTAGCAACTGAGATATTCTTCTTGCAGAGTTCAGAGCAATCAACAAAACTATTTCTCTGTTAAGAACCTCAAGTCAGCCAGATTAGCTGGTTAAAATGGAGCAAGTGTTAATTTTCATAACAAAACATTAAGATCCCAAGGAGGGGCTACCAGTTTACTTGGAGGGCTCTTGCACAAAACCCCTTTCAAGAACATTTTGACACAAGGCTGCCTTGAAAGAGAAGGAACCATGGGCAGACATGCTGAAATGGCTGACAAACAAATACTGATAGAGAAGTAAGAAAGGCCATAGGATAAGCACTCACATAAATATAGAAAAAACAAAGAACACCTAATTCTGGATGGGTGCTGTTTAAGTTCTTGGCACCAGCTAGAAGACTTTTTCCATTTACTGATATATGGTTTTCCAGTAGCAGATTTTCTTGCCTCCATTAGTACTTGTTGCATGTCCTTAGAAAACAGGAACCTAAAAGGAATTAAGACCCTATCATCCGGGTAGCCAATTGAAGATAATTGATGTTGGGGTGCATCAAACTCCCCTGATCTTGCATGAGTAGATCTAGCCAGTGGAGTAGTTTGTGGTAATTGCCCCTGACCATTTCCTAATGAAGAGAGAATCATGGTTGGTTGCACCAGAAGGAAGTCAAACAATGATCCTGGGAGATTCCTTCTGAATATTTAGAT
Source organism: Protopterus annectens (assembly GCF_019279795.1). Taxonomy (NCBI): domain Eukaryota; kingdom Metazoa; phylum Chordata; order Ceratodontiformes; family Protopteridae; genus Protopterus; species Protopterus annectens. The sequence continues at coordinate 887,756,052 of NC_056725.1, forward strand.
GTACCCTGGATATTAGTGGAAAGGGAGGAAAGGAATATAGGAACATACTTGTCCAAAGAAAAGAAAAGGCATCTGTCTTTCAGGGCTTCTTGCATGGAGTGCTGAAACTGAATTTTGCCAGTTGATTGTTCAGATAAGAAGCAAAGAAGTCTACTTGAGAAATTCCCCACAGATGTATAAAATCTTGGAACCCCCCCCAATATTGTTTCCATGGATGAGGGTCTGCTTTAGTCCTGCTTAGCTTGTCTGCTCCACAGTTTTGCTCTGGTGGAATGGAGGAATGGAGGATGCCTGTAGAATGTGTCGTGAAGCTATATCCCAAGCTAACATGGCTAGTCTGCAAAGGTGGTACAATCTGGTTCCCCCTTGCTTGTTGATGTACCACATGACTGTGGTAATGTCCATAACCACTTGAAGTGGTCCTGGGCACCATAGATGATTCAAAGAGTTGAGTGCCTTGGTCACGGTAAGCATTTCCTAGATATTTATGTGCTTGTGGCTATCCATGGTGTCCCACACCCCCTGCACTTTTGTCCCTTCTGAAACTGCTCCTCAAAGAAAGTCCAAAGCATCTGTTTGTGACATATTGCTTTGGAGCATGGTGGTAGAAGGGGATACCTGGATTTAAGTCTTTCTTTCGTCTCAACCAAAAGACTTCTCTTCTAACAAACCTAGTACTGGGGTCTGAAAAAGATAAAGGGCGTTGATGCTTCAACCAAAAGGATTTCAGATATCACGGTATCTGCTCATGTGGAGTCTTGACAGGAGTATAAGGAGAATCATAGATGTCATGAGACTCAAAATCCTGAGGTATTTCCTTGCAGTGGCTAGTCTGAGTGGAAAACCTTAGAAATAGATCTATGTAAATATCTGTTTTTCTTGGAGGAAAAACTCCTTGAACTGTGGTGTCTAGTTGACACCCCAAGAAAACAATCCTGTGTAAGGGAAGCAGGAAGGACTTTTGAATGTTTTCTTGGAATCCCAGTTTGTATAAGAGATTTCTCACTAATGACAGAGATTCCTGACATTTTGACAAAGACTCTTCAAAGATAAGCACGTTGTCTAAATATGGAAAAATGTGGATGACCTGTAACCTGCAATGAGCTATAATTGGAACTAGATACTTTGTGAACACTGTTGCTGAGGTAAATTGTGCAAAGGGTAAGGCAGAGAACTGATAATGTGATCCATGCACACAAAACCTTAAATGTCTGAAGGCTGTATGAATAGGTTTGTGATGATAAGCAAAGAAAATCTCTTGGAGAATTTGAAAAAGCGGTGCTGAAAAATCGTACAGATTCCCTGGATTAGCTTGCCCCTTTCATTGCACTTTTTGATTATCTCTGCAGCATAGGTGTCAAACATTAAATTTCTATTCAAGGGAGAATTTAAAATTTCATTTTCTATATCATATGGGAGGTTCTGGGAATGCAGCCAAGGAAACATCCTTAAGACAATTCCAGTGGTCATAGCCCTGGAAGAAGTATCAACAGGGTCTTACACACACTGCAAACAATTAAATAGTGGCCTTTGAAATAAAAGAATCTAAGTTATTTAAAGCAGATTTTACTTCACAAGAAGAAACCGTAGATAAAATATTCCTTATACTTTAAACAATTTTTCAGAAAAAGCTTATATAAGTTTAACAATTTAAAATTTTGAAAATCAATGTTGCAGAAGCAGATATTTTCCCATGCCTGTCAATAATTTTCCATCCTTATTAGAAAGATTAGGATTGGAATTAACTAAGTGCTTAACAGCAGTGAAGTTCACCAAAGTTATGGCTGCTTGAGTAGGATTGGGAATAGGGTATAAAAAATTAAAATCTTGAGGAAGTTTATACATCCTATCTGCCTTTTTAGAAATGGTTGACACAGGAAAATTGCAGGCAGTAAGACACACATCCTCTAAAGCAGACAGGCAGGAAAAATAGGTAAAGGTTCCAGAAAATCCTTTTGTAATAACTCATAGTGTTTTTTGGGGGACTGAGAAACCTCAGTATTCCCCCACTAAAAGCACTGGGACATTCTAGCAATAGTGTTCGAGAAAGAGACCCCCCTACTCCACAGGGAGAATCAGAAAATGAGTTCTCCTCTAAGTCAGAATCAGAAACATGAGGAAAAAACCTGAAGCCATCTCTGAATCTTCCTGTTCAGATTCAGAATCCTGAACCTCTTCAGGAAAAGAGGCAACCCTCTTTCTTTTCCAAGAAACTACTTTACCAGAAAGATCAATAGTCTGAACTAAACCACGAGTCAGTAAGCTACTCCAGTCCAAAGAAATTTAAAGAGGAAATGATACATGCTTAGTTTTCTGTTTCTTTCTGATGGGGAAAAATGGAACCAATAGTGTTATTAATGGCAGCTGCTGTTTCCCTGGGGATGGGCACAGCATTCTGACAAAACAAGGGAAACCTTCCCTGTTCCATCTCCCAAGACCAACTAGGGTAGCTCTCACTTGCCCACTGAGGGGAACCCCAAAGTCACAGAGGATGTGGATAATCTCTGGTCCATAATGGCTGTAGGTGCTATACCAAAGGGTTCTAGGGTAAAAGATGTGTGGTCTAAAGTAAAATCAATGGCCACATCAGAGTCAACTACCTGTGGCTATTGTAAATTGGTAGCCTGATGTGATGGCAAAGGCTGTTTGCTTAACAGTTAGAAAAAGGACTGATGGTGAGATTGATAGATTGTTCCATGGTCAAGCCAAAGAATGTATACCCCCCCCCCCAAAAAAAAAAACAAGCATCAAATGCTGGTAAAAACAAAGTCTTTAAAAGTCACTTTTTCTTAGACAAACACAGTAAAACGCACCTTAAAACACTTTGCCAACTCCACAAAGTAAAATAAACACAATTTCTCCACAGACAAAAGGTTTTCAGTTACTTTAAGCCAATTTTAAAGTGAGAGAAAAAAACACTCCCATTTAAAAGACCATGCATTCTCATGACACTCCATTAAAACATCTTATAACAGTCCATTAATAGATAAACTCCTAGTTTTAAAATCAGTTTCATGAACAGGAATGTATCGGTAATAAACAAAATTATTAAATAAAAGATTTTTTTTCCCCAAAGGGAACTTAACTGCCCAATAAAGGAACAGCACAAACTGACCACCAATCCTCAAAAGACTCAGTGAAGCATACTCATAAACAGCAATAAAGCTTGGAAGAGCATGACATTCAAATTTGTCTTTTAGTTACCTCAGTTCAAGCGGCTGGACAGTTTGGAGACGAGGGTGGTACTCTGAAACTTTGGAAGCTGGCTGGCTGTTATTTCCTTGGCAGGATAAAAACCAGTATAGCAAAAGATACTGCAGCAGTGATCAATATGATGAATATTTTAAAAATGCCTTAATGTCATTCTAAGGAAGATCACATTTTCTTTCATATTCTCAAATGAAGCCAGAAGAAAGTTTAAAATAGATGCTTAAAATGTACTGCTAAGAAGGGTAAGGTGAAAAATATAAATACATTCTTTTGAAACTCAGAAGCTTTCCCATCTTTATCTAAAAGAATGGGGTTAGACACCATAAGCTGCTTGAAAGAATTTAATTTTGTAATGGAGACAAATGCAGATCTGCTTTAGGGTTCATAAAGAGACATTTGTGGGATTATAAAACTTTGTATAATTTAATAGACGTCTGAGGGACTGATGGCTGTCAGAAAGACTGGTATCTGCATTAAAGGCATCATCTAAGGCTGCTAAACCTGGACAGATTATCACTGATTGAGTAGAATCCACTTGCAATAAATCATAATATCTGTGCTTGGTTTCAGATCTTTCTTTTTGTTCCCACTTAATGAATCCTTTATTTTGCCAATGATATCAGAAAAAGATAACTCTTTAGCTGGAGAAACTGGAGACATTTTTTTTTTGTTTTTGTTTTCTTTAGACTCAGATTCCCAATTATCTGGTGTAGAAACCTGGCAGCATATTCCAAGCCAACATCTGAACACCATGCACTGAATCAGAATCTGAAGGGGAGTGGGCCATTTTCTTTTACATTTTTAAGAAGATACAGATTGTAGTGGCTGAAAAGCAAGTCATTCTTCCATCACTCCCTTAGCTGAAAGGAATAAAGGAGCACTATGAACTATGGTCTTCTCCCTGGGAATCCAATTCTGCAGTACAGCTGTGTCAAAAAGTATGTCAGCTTTTCCTCTGGACCCAGCAAGAGTGCATCTCCAATTCCTGAAACAAATGCATAAATAGTTTATCTCTTGGTTCTTGCTTCTTAGTGGCTTTTTTGCAGTAACTTCAGAGGGATTGATATAAACTAATAAATGATCTAGTTTTTTAGATATGGCCACAAAAAAGTCACCTGCTGAAGGCTGAGGCAAAGAGGAAGCCAAATATGAAAATGAAGCCTCCTTGGACACTTTCCTCTTCAAGGGGATAGAGGGAGTACATCCCTGGAATTAAAACTCAGCTTTATCACAAGGTCAATGCCCTCAGCATTTTGTTTTCTAAATGTAATAGAAGAGAACTACACATGCTTCTTAAGAGTTTTAGGAATGAAGTACATACAGATAAAATAGGACTGAATAAGATGTTATTCCCCTAAGCAATATAGACAGGACATGTGGTGATTATGATAGGGAATCTGGCAACCACACAAACACTTCTCTTTTCTCTGACATAAATTCTGTGAATAACAGAGACAATTTTATGACAAAAATGAAAGGAAGTCTACAGAGCAGTACTTATGTTCCATGTTTTGAAAGCCAGACAATCACCAAACCTGAGAAGTCTCAGCAGAGAGTAAGACTTCTGCTAGCTTCAAAAGCAAGGAAGGTCTGATTTTTGGCATCCGTATGTCTTCTTTTATACCAACTTATCAACAAACTCTAGCAGTAAAATGGGTGAACGGAAGGTGCACTAAAGCTTTGGAAGTTGGCTGAACATCCAATCCTTGTCAAAGATACATTCCTTATAGCTTAGGTTACTGTAACAAAGATCTAATGATGAACATTATTGCAATGTGAGTCAGTGGCAATGAATGCAATGTCATCAGTCTGTCCATCACTCCCCCACGCATGTGTCTATCCAACACCCTCCCATGTATGCATCTGTCCAACAACCCCCACCCATGCACGCAGAGAAGCATGCTCCCCTCCCCTCTCCTCATCTCTTCCCAAAGACAGCTAAACGTCATTATTCTACACATCCCCCATGACAGTTTCATTATGTGCCTGTGATACTAAATAACTTGGGTCACCTAGAGGATACTCTAGGCTTTATCATTCCATACAAAATGAGCTTGGTAATATTTACTGAATGCTTGCGACACACTGAAAAAATATCATATAGTACTATTACTTTATGTTTCTCCTTTGAATGTATGTCTCTCTTTCTTTCTCTTTTTGTACGATAAATATACAATTGTTCATCTACCTTATAATAACTAATGTAAATTATGCTGCAAGAAAATGGCACGTGAAAAAATAATTCTTACAAATGATGGCACAGGTTGAGTTACCCTTCCTTATTTACACCACCCTTACATCCTCTTTATATTCTGACATTTTGTATAGTAGCAATAATATTAAATATAAACTCTTCAGATGCTTTGATAGTGCATGGAAGTTTCCTTGCATATGCAAAACATAAGAGCCATGTAGCCAATGTCTTTCAACTCCTTCCAGAGCTCTCCTAATTTTGGCCTAGTGTATATTCCATTTTATTTCACATGATGCCATTAGTGTGCTGTTTTAGTCCAATGTTTATTATTAGTGCTTGGAAATATACTGTCCATATCATTTTCCATTGTTTGTCTGCAGGCACCATTCCTTAGCAAGCCATGTCTGGAAAATATAAGACACAGTAAACATAGTTATTTTGTTTTTACTAGGTTACAGATGCATTCTACACAATGTGGGTGTGACAGAGACATGGACACTTGTCAATCAATGGCAGAGTAGTCCTGGTGCTTTCCACAAAATCAAAAGCTTCCACTTAGCCATGATGCAGACATATTTCCACTAATCTGGTAACATTTTACATTAGGCAAAGTTCCTTTATTTCCAAACAGAAAAAAAGAAGAGTAACAGAGGCAGAGGGATTGTTCCACAAGCTGCAGTCACATCACTTAAACAAAGTCATGTAATACAGTATGAAAGGCATGCCCACAATGAACACTTCTTAACTTTTTCAAACAGATCTTAACATTTGCAATGGTCTCATGTAGAATGTAGTCAGTGTAGGTTGCATTATTCTAAGGAAACTCAGCACACTAAAAGTCCTGGTGCAGTGTGAGGAAACACGCAGCTTATGTTAAAACAGCATTTCTTCCTCTGCATACATACTCTCAGCCCTTCATATATAGTGCAGGGTAAAACCAACTCTCATCAGAGGCAAACAAAATGGTGAATTCTTTAACATGAAAAAGTTAACAATGCAGTTTAAAAAAAGCTAATTGAAAACAAACCTAAAAGCAGGATGCTCCATGAGAATTACAGCATGATTCTTGGCCTGGAGCTCAGTAGCATATGCTGTGCTTTAGTCATGTCATGTGCTATTGTACAGCACTGTGCCACTAATTAAGGGGTCATGGAGACTAATCCATACTTGTCAAGTGGAGCAGGACTGAAGGTGGAGATTTAGCTTCCCTCCAAAATCTTTTTAAAATCCTTTTGTGATGTAAGGAAGATGGAATATTACGTCTCTGTAAACCTGAGTAAGCTACATAATTACTGTTTAGCAGTGATGGGGAAAGGATTTAGGGCAGGATTCATGAAGGCTTGCATGGAGTCTAAGAGTAGTGTAAGACTCCATGCAGCCCTCACGATCCAGGAACAGCCCGAAATTCCATGTAAGAGACCAGCTAAAATGTCTCTTACACGGAGTGGGTGTGGATATGCTAATCACCTCACTTGCAGCCGAAAGGCATGCAAATTAGGTAGATTAGCGATCCAGGAAGCCCAAAGCAGCCCGTGTAAGAGCCGTTTTAGCTGCAGAAATGTACTCAGTTGACAACTGAGTACGTTTCTGCAAATAACACAATGGAGCCATATCAGCTCCAAATAAAGGGTGCATATGTGTCAGGCAGCATGCCAATGGCCAAATATGTGGCCATTGGCAAGGTACCCTGATGCAAATATGAGAAATAAATAATTTTTTTTTCGGCGATTGCTGAAGTTTAAATGCAGCGCAGCCCCGCGCAAACGGGCTGCGCTATATAAAACATAAAAATGAAGGTTATAAACCCACAAATGTGGGTTTTATGCAATACATGGATTTACAATGCAGGGACCAGCAGACCAAAAACAACATGGCCACCGTTTAGTGGTTGCTAAGGGGGGCAGCTGAGTCTAAGACATGTAACTAAGCATTAGTAGGCAATCTGATGTAAATTAGTGTTAGGATACTGAATTCCACTGTCACATAGCAAATGAACACATTCTGAGTAGTGTAAGAGATACATAAGGGGGAGGAATAGAGTAGGAGATAGGTGACATCACAGGGGGGAATGGCAGAAAGAAATGCAGTTCATTGGAGGTCAGTGTTACATGACAGATGTCAGACACATATCATGGAAAGAGGAGTGCCACAAGATAAGCATGGGAAAGTCAAGAAATGGAAGGTGTACACTGTTGCTTACACCACAGTTTCTTGCTAGGCATGCATGTGCACGTGTGCGCGCCATGAGGCGTGAGTAGGGCAGTGTGCGCGCATGTAAGGCAGACTGAGCATGTGGGAACCTGTTGGCAGACTTATAAGACTGTTTGTGCTGGTGTGCGCGCGGTTTAACCCGAATAAGATGATTCTAAACCGTGTAAGCATGTGTGCACGTGTGTAAGCCACTGTGAGCATGTTTCTGCTGGTATGCTCCCCCCTGAGGAAACATAAAGGAAACAGGAAGCAACAGAATTAGTAGGAAGCTAGCAGGGAATACTGCTGGAGCTAGCAGGTGAAAACAATTAGAAGCAGGCAATTACACAGGCAGAATAGTAGCCCAGCCAAGCACTTAAAACTCTGCAAACAGCAGTGCAGGATGTTTCTCTCAAGAGGCCCTGCAAGACAGGAGTAAGTTATTAGAAGTGAAAACTGAAAAAGCTGAACTCAGAGCAGAAATGCTAGGGCTGCCATAGCTGTCATAAGGAGACATAGGCTACTTGCTGAGGGTGGGACAATGCAAATGGTGCCAGACAACCCACACTGAGGAGACGGAGAAGAGTGTACAGGCCCAGGGTCACCTACGATGGGTTACATGAGCTGGAGATAATGGAGCGCTATAGAGTGGACAGAGACCTCCTGCAGCAAATTGTTGAGCTGTGCAGGCCACGCCTCACACACAGAACCAACAGAGGGGAATCCATCCCAGTGGAAACCAAGGTATGTGTTGGCCTAAGAATACGAGCAACAGGTACCTTCCAGAGACAAACTAGTGATATGATGGGGATATCACAAGCATCAGCCTCCAGGGTACTCCACCAGTTCCTGGATGCCAAGTCAGCACATGTCGGTGATCATGTATATTTCCCCAATGAACGTGAAATATTGGCCAGCAATATGCGTATCTTCCAGCAAATAGCGGAATACCCTGAGGTAGTGGGTGCAATAGACTGCACGCACATATGCATCAAAGCACCAGTCGGTGAGCAGGGTAGGGCCTACATTAACCGCAAGGGCTTCCCCTCCATCAACTGCCAGGTCGTGTGTGATGCCCAGGGCATAATAATGAATGTGTGTGCTGGCTGCCCTGGGAGCTACCATGATTCCCATATCTGGCATTTGACGCAGCTGTACCAGATATTTGCCAATGGGGACATCCCACATGGACACCTAGTGGGGGATGCAGGTTATGCACTGGAGCCGTGGCTGATGACACCCATCAGAAACACACACACACCTGAACAGGAACGCCATAATGAGGCACACGCATAAACACGTAATGTAATAGAGCATGTGTTTGGGCTGCTGAAGTCATGGTTTTGGTGTCTGGACACATCTGGTGGAGCCTTGCAGTACTCACCAACTACATGTACCCACATTGTTATGGTATGTGCTATGCTACATAATATGATCTTGTGAAAACAGCTGCAGCAGGACCAGCATAGGGCCAGGCCAAACAGCCCCCCAACATTGCCAAGGCCATCACAGGCAGAGCGTGACTCGGAGGAGGAACAACCTGAGCCTTCCTCAGTAGGCAGAAGGAGGCGTGCCCAGTATGCCCTGGCCTTGGCAAAGAGGCAATGCATAGCACATACACTGGCTCAGTAGGAACCCTGGGAATGATACCCCTCTCTGACTTACTCATATAATAACAGGGATGCCTAAAATGACATAACCTGCTCTCAAACATGTACAGGGAGTGTAGTATGTGCATCCGACAGAGGCAGCCCTGCAGCTCCACCTGAGGCATGAATGCCATGTGTTAAGCAATGTAACACCATGTAGTATATGCAAACTTGATGACCCTGACTAACATCCTACCCTCACCAAGCATGATGCCACAATATGACGATGAGATGATCAATTGCAATAATTGGCTGAAGTATTGCTGTTAGTCAAAGGGGATCCAATGTGTGCCAGCCTGGGATGACATGCTGAGCATGACATGATGCTCCACCTGCTAGGGGTGGCGTGCACCTATCAGTCCTGGCCATATGGATACTGGCAAAGGCTGTTGTTACTCACAGCGTGCCTTGAATAGGTAAGGCTCAACACACAAACCCACCTCCATAGGTATCACAAGGGATAACAACCTAGATGTAATGCTACCCAATGCCAGAAGTCTAAACAGCAAGATGCATGCAGTCTAAACTCCCCGAGTATGGAGAATGTTGTTATCTGTCCTGTAACAGAAAACTGGGTCAAGGCTCACAACAGCACCCTAACACTACCAGGTTACACCTCATACTGTGCTGTACAGCCTCAAAACATGTAACAAGCTACAAAAGGAGGGTGACTAGCAATAATTGTCAAGGATAACCACACCCCCATGTTGGTACCACAACAAGAAGTAGCATGGACTAGCCATGGTCAAGTAACAGTGGCTAAAACTGCCTCCCAGTTTATAGCCTGCTACAGACTACCATCCTAACACCAGGAACTGCACTTGGCCTATGTTGGAATACATGAATATATCAAGCCCTCCAAACCACATTATATTGGGTGACTGAAAATACCCAAACATAGACTGGGAGCATTATTCTAGCTCCAACACTGTAGGACAAAAGTGCCTAGAATCCATAAACCAAAATGCCCAGGAACAAAGTACCACTCCCACAAGAGGGGTAAGCATACTGGATGTGATAATCAGCAACATGGGTACTGGATGGCAAGATGAGAAGTGTATCCCTCACTGGTAAGACCAGACCATAGAGTAATCACACTGGATCTACACATCCTGCCCACAGTCCCTGGCCAGAAAACCACAGGGAAAAACATGTGTAAAGCAAAAGTTGCACTCCACCAAACTGATGTGGAATCCATTAAAGGCCCTGTGCAGGTGCAAAATATGGGCCACACCTCAGAACCTGTTATACAGGCATTCCATGAACACTCCCAGGAATGCATGGATTATGCAATCCCAAATAAAACCAAGACACAATGCCATACACGCAGGCATCTGGCATGGCGGACTCCAGCCATTACCAAACCATGCAAGAGAATGAGGAAGCTACTACATGATAGAGCAAACATAAAAAGGGAAGTAATCACTGATCAGTAGTATGGCAATAAAATATGTCCACTCATACAATCCACTAAGGCCAGCTACAACAAGTTGTATTTGTGAATCTTGAGGCAATGTTACACCTGCCCCATGTACACAGACAACCCTCACCTCCCCCCAAGAAATACAGATATATGTGAGAGATGCAACCTATTATCCAAACTGGAGGCTGAGCTCTCTCAACTCAGTACTGTCAAAACTAGTCAGGAGGAGAAGGTAACCACACACACCACAAACCCAGTCTCACATAGACCTATCACAACTGCAAACCAAAGACATAAACACAGAAAAACATTCCCAGAGGCCCTAATTAAAAACACACCACATCAACAGAGGCCTCCAAAGCAGACACCCAAGCAACCACTACCTCCAAACATAGCACATGCAACACATAGTACACAAAGCTGGTGTGCCAAACAGTCACAGGCCAGAAGGAGAAACAACATGCCTGATACAGTTGTAATAGGTGACTCCATAGTCAGACACACTGCTGTCCAGCTCACCAGACTGAACAAGGGAAAGGGTACAGTAAGCTGCCTGTAGGCTGCTACAATACACCACATAACACAAGTACGCAGGTCACCCCAAAGCAAGTAGAAATATGATGCAGTCATTGTCCATGCTGGCGTGAATGACCTGAGATGTACCTCCCCAGACTACATGAAAAGAGACATAGATGAGCTCTCTGATTATGTAGTCCAGGCCGGTATGACACTGACCATGTGCAGCATCCTACCCTCACCACGAATGATGCCACAGTACAGACACAGAATGATCAGCTTTAAAAAGTGGTACAATTACTGGTGTCATTCCAAGGGGATCCAATATCTGTCTGCTTGGGATGTCATGCTTGACAAGCCACACTGCTGTGCCAGGGATGGCTTGCACCTGTTACCCCTGGGCGTCTGGATATTGGATAAGGCTCTTGCCACCTCCATAGAGCCTTTCGTAGGCAAGGCTGAAAAGACTAACCCACCTCCCTAGAAAACATAACTGGAAAGAAACATAAGGGTAATGCTGCCCAATGCCAGATGTGTAAACCTCAACATGCATGCTCCCGAGGCCCTCCCCAGTATGGAGAACATTGATGTCCGTGCAGTGACAGAAACCTGCAGCAAGGCTCCTGACAGCACACCAGCACTACCAGGTTATACCTCATATCATGCGTTATGGCCCCAAAACCTGGACTAAAACATAAAAGGAGGGGGAGTATCCATATTCAGCACAGACACCCACACGTCCAGGTAACTGAGAATGCATGAAGCATCGGAGACCACCCATGTGCAACTAACTGTAGGCAAAACTGCTGTACAGTCTGTAGCATGCTACAGACTACACTCTCACACAAAGGAACCCCACTCAGCCGTCCTGAAGACACTGGACAGTATGAATGTCTCACCAAATACCAAACAAGGTACTCACAAATTACCACATAGGTGGTAATCCATTATGTATGGAAGGAGTAATCAGGGACCTAGGGACACAAGTGAACAGTAACCTGTCATGTGACACTCACATTGCCAATGTGGCTAGGAAGACTGTCTATATTGGACACCGTATCATGAAAGGATTCACATCTATGTCAACAGAGGTCATTGTGCCCCTATACTGTTCACTTATCAGACCCATAATCTAGTACAATGCCTCATTTGGGATGTACCTTACCCGACACCTGCAGCAGTTAGAAAGACCTCAAAGGTACCTCGCCAAGAGGATAAAGGGTCTCAAATATTTGTCATATGCTGCCTGGCTGTAGACACCCCAGCTGTATGCAGTCACATACTGCCTACACAGAGGCGTTGCATGCCTGTTGTACAAGGCCATGTCCAACACAGGAGTAATGGACATGCTCCACCCCAGAAAACCCAAATCCATTGGAGCTGTGAGAGTGAGAGATGTCAACCTCAACACATAATGAAATAGGATGTGCTGGAGGGACAGTTACATAACCCAGAGGCTCCCTACACCCTGGAACGGAATCCCACTCCATGTTAGGCAGAGCCCCTCTCTGACTCTCTTCAACAGGAATCCTGCCAAGTGGATGGATGATCGTAGATGTACACTGGGGGTCTTCACTCTGTCACATCCAGACAGAGGCACAGTGAAGTAAATCATAAATGGACATAATATTCACATAGCAAGGGGTGGCAAAAGCCACACACACTCTGGCTAGGCTTAGAAACGCCCTAGGGCGGATAGCCTCGTATGAACCTATGAACCAATGAAGATACAAATTGTACAGGACACTAAGGATAATCACAAGGCTTTCTTAACTGATGGTAGGAACCTTGTTGGGAATTCACAGATATGCTCTGAATCACTCAAATATTACAAACAACATACCAAACACACACACATATTGCCAACATCCAACCTGACAGGTGCAGTGCAACCCCAAATGCAAAATATCTATCCCAGCAGAGTGCTGGCCCCCTGACATTGCAGATGCTGTGGTAACAGCCAGCATCTACAAAGCAAAACACACAGCATGAATGGTATGAGATGGTGTCCTGGGCTGAGTCCAACATGGACTCCAAGAAGAATGGAATGCCAAATAACACTACTGCTTAATGTCAGCCTTACCACAGGATATGTACACAAAGAGCAGTGTACAACAACAGTGGTCCTTTTCCACAAAGGTGTTGCCTGAATGGATACTGCAAACTTCCACCCCAGAATGCTGACAAGCTTGGTCTGCAAAGCAATTGAAAGAATCAGCATGTATCTCAGACATAAAGATATTGGGGACCTACTGACACTGGACGCTCCCCAGTGTGGCTTTCTTAAGTGCAGATCCTGCCCCTTAAACATGTTTGACTCATTTGAAACAGTCATTAAGGTCATTGATGAGGGGAATGTGGTCCACACAGCCTAGCTGGACCTTGCAAAAGGCTTCCATACAATACCCCACGTGTTCATTATAGATAAGCTCACCAGCTTAAATATAAACCCCTATGTCAGTAGAGGGGTTGCAAACCAGACCAAGGACAGAACTGACATGGTCAGAAATGCTGCAGCCATGTCAGACTACAAACCAGATACAACTGGCATCCCACAAGGCTCGGTCCTGGGACCACCCTTGTTTGGTATATATGTCCCATAGGTACAGGCCAGCATGGAAGGACTGTGCCTGAACAAGTATGCAGAGGACTACAAACTGGCCACCATATCTGACCCTCCAGCTGACACAAGCATCCTACAAAAGGGCCACATAGAAACAGACAACTGGTGCCATAGCCATGTCAGCAAGCTAATTGCAGAAAAGTGTATAGTCAACCCCTGTGGATATACAGTAAGTGCCCACCAATTACCACATAGGTGTTAACCCATTAAGTACTTAAGATGTAATAAGAGACCTGGGGACACAAGTTGATAGATATCTTGCATTGGACAAGCATGTGGCTGTAGTGGTTACAGAAACATACCATATACACACCTAATCATGAAGGTAGTGAGATCTAGATCAGGGGAGGTCATTGTGGCTCTGCAGTCATCCTTCATCAGCATCACAATTGACTACAATGGCCCCTGTGGGATGTACCTCAGCAGACACCTCCATCAACTGGAAAGACCCCAAAAGTACCTCACCAGGAGTATCAAAGAGCTTGAACAGATGCCATGTTTTGCCTGATTAAACAAACTGCAGCTACACACACTGCCATACTGCCCGCCCAGAGGCAAGCTGTGCCTGATGTATAAAGCCATGTCCAAGCTGGAATCAATGAACATGCTGCACCTTGTACAATCTGAATGGCAGTGAGCTATGCACATGAGAGACCTGAACCCCAGCACTGACATACATAGGACAAGCTGTACTGAATGATCCATAACACAGAAGCCACCCCCACTCTTGAGTAAACTCCCAGTACAGGTTAGGCAGAGAGTCACCCATCGACTCTCCACAAGAGGAATCTTGATGAGTGGATGGGAGATGGTAGGTTTACCCTGGGTATCACTGTTATGTCACAGGTAGACAGAGGCACAGTATACTAACCATGACATATGTCATGGCAAACTCCAGTTACAATGTGTGTCGAAGGACAAACACACTTTCTGACTAGCATTAGAAATGGCCTAGGGCACATCGCTAGTGTTTGCCAATGTCCACCTATGTTGTGGAATACACTACCAATGTTGGACAAGCCTGGTTTAAGTAGTCCATATCTGAACATAATGCAACATGGTCATATGTGCACAACTGGCCCCTAAACAGTCTGTTGTGCTCACTATGAAAATTTAAAGCAGTGATAGGACTAATGCCAAGGATACTGTCCACCACAGTGAAAGTACTGAACCAGTACACTATATGGTACTACAGTGTTAGGTCAGTATGAAAGGATGTTGACAACTGTATGCAAAGTATCCCATGCAAACCCTTCAAGCACAGTATAATCCCTGTTGTGTTCAGACACAAAGCAGTTGGCCAGTAAGTACACAACATGACACCCAACACACAACCATAAATGTGAGATATTGTTGAAGTTCACACTCATCCACAAATGTGGTGGACTGCAGAGTTCAACATATGGAAAGCTCACACTGGGCATGCTCGCACACTTAGATAAATGAGACATATGTCAGACAACATGCCATGGAAAGGCTGAACTGGGCATGTTCACACACTTAGGCCATATCTCAGTTTAGCAGTTGGCCACACATAGCTGGTATTTGTACATGTTATTCCAGGAACCAACCACATTACAACATTCTGCCCAGTGCACACAGTTAAATGACTACAGAGACATAAGTGATATAGTGGATCCCTCTCATATTCAAACATCTTCCACAGATACACAAGTTGTTCATAGAAACAGGGAATGCTATGGCAATAAAGACTTGCAAACAGTCTATCAGCAACAAATATTGTGCATCTGACAATTAAACATATGGGTGTAGAGGTCAATACTAGGCTGTTTGCCCTAGGGAATGAAAGCTTAGCCAGAGTGTGCTTGGCGTCTGCATCCCCAGTACAGTAGGCTACTGTGCCACTGTAAAGTAGGTCACATAAGGCACCATTTGAGGCTAGTGTGCTGTGCCTCCGTCAAGCAGGGACACAGTGGAGATCCCAGGGTTGAATTTGGTATGCCACATCCATGTTGTTGGTGTGTGCTGGAAGAGGGTTGGTGAGGACCTCTAACAGTAAGTGGGTGTCAATAACAGACTGAGGAAAGCCTTATCTGCAGTGTCTGGACAATTTCACTGTCAACATGTTGTCGTGATGATTATGAGGGATTGAAGTGTCATGCCAGTACTGTTCAGAGATGTCCTCCCTCTGTGAGATACTGCACTGCAATGTATTAGCTCACTCTGTCTGTTGGACAGCTCATATATGGCTGGTGTACACCTGACAGGGTGTCCTGTTGTGGAGGAGTCATGGGTATATTTGGGATAGCATGATCAATGCAAACCTTCCACATGCTCATAGAATGCAATTGTTAAGGATTATGCAGAGTGGCCTGTATAATCCCCCAGCATGGGTCCTTTGAAGCCTCCCACCCCAGTCTTCACAAGTGCAAAGTCTGCTTTTGATAAATACACTTTGTTTGCAGTGACAACCTTGCCTGAGGGTGGGGATGGGAAATGGATGTCCAGGGAAAGGTGGGTATAGTCAGATATCAACAATGGTGGTCTACCTCTGGTGTGGAACAGTGAGTACCCATGTTGCATATGGTCAGGTGCAATATGTATTCCCCCTTGTGGCTGTGGTGAGTGGTGGTGCCATAGCACATGGACTCACAAATTGTAGTGGCTGTAGGGTAATGTTGTAGAGGCCTGAGTAGTTCCCACACACAATATACCTGTACCTGACATTAACAACTGGAATGGTGTATGTGAACACCTTCATATCTTGGCACTGTTCACAGGGAAGCAAAGTGTGTGTCCTGGATGTGGGAGGGGTAGTCTGAACTGGTTGTGTTGTGTGTTACAGGTCCTGTGGTCACGAAGCATGGTATCAAACATAACCTGCCAGTGCTGATGTGCATATCTGACCCTGAAGTAGGTGGCTGCAAATGCATATATATGCTATCCCCCACCTGACAGGTAGTAATAGATGTACATACCTCTGTATAAATAATGATGTCAGCACCCTATAAATACTGCAGGTGCAGAACAGATGCCCAGTAATTCGGATAGTGTGCTCTGCTAATGCTTCTCCCTCAAGTGTCATAATATAGTTAGGTAGGGGTTTGAATCCTGCAAATGCTCAGTGTGTGTGTGGGTGAATGGGGTTGGTGTGTGTGCAATACTGTGTGAGAGAAATGTCCCTTTTGGCAATGAGGAAAACACACTACAGGATGCACATTCCCCTTTCTAAACACTGATGATGTCAGCACCCTATAAGTATAGCAGGAGAAAAAAAAACTCCCAGTAATGCGAATAGCGTGCTCCGCTAATGCGTCCGTCTTGAGTGTCATAACATACTTAGGTAGGGGTTTGAATCCTGCAAGTGTGTGTGTTCGGTTGAGGGGGGTTAGTGTGTGTGCAATTCTGTGTGAGGGAAATGTCCCATTTGGCAACTAGGAGAACACACTACAGGATGCACATTCCACTTTCTAAACACTGATGATGTCAGCACCCTATAAGTACAGCAGGAGAAGGAAAGCCTCCCAGTAATGCAAATAGCACACTCCCCTAATGCGTCCGTCTTGAGTGTCATAACATAGTTAGGTAGGGGTTTGAATCCTGCAAGTGTGTGTGTTTGGGTGAGGGGGGTTAGTGTGTGTGCAATTCTGTGCGAGGGAAATGTCCCTTTTGGCAACTAGGAGAACACACTTCAGGATGCACATTCCCCTTTCTAAACACTGATGATGTCAGCACCCTATAAGTACAGCAGGAGAAGGGAAACCTTCCAGTAATGCGAATAGCGTGCTCTGCTACTGCGTCTCTCACTACTGTCATAGCACAGTTAGTTATGGCTTTGAATTCCACACATGCCACGTGTGTTTTTGTCACACAGAATGCCCATGTGTGTGGGTTGTTGTTCACAATAATGCAAGACATCGATTAAACCAGTAATGGCAATGGACACAGATGATGTATGTGTGTGCCAAATACACATATGTACCTGTGACCTTCAATAGTTCCCATGTCTGATGCCTGCCACATGTGAATACATGGTAATTGCACTGGATAACATTTTGATTGTGGTCTTCTGTGCGGGTGCTGCATGTGGTATGTGTATATACAGTGTGAGTTGTATATGGTATCATTCTAGCAGCGAGGGATACACATCTGGTCTGGGGCATATAGTCTACATGTTGTTGATGAACAGGTGCTGCATGTTTTCACCTGTTGTGGGAGTGGTAACAAGTTGTTCCATAGCAATGCAGTGACTACATGCTAGGAACCTTTCAGCTAGTGTGTTGTAGCTACAGTAATTCATCAGCATTCAGTAATACTTCAGCATTCTTGGTGAGGATATGATGCCAACCAAGGTCAGGGTCATACCAGCCTGTGCCACATGCTCAGAGAGCCCTTCTATGTTCCCTATCATGTAGTCCAGGGAGGTACATCACAGGTTAGCCATAGTGGCATGGTCAATGACTGAGTCATATGTGTCCATGCCTCTGACTGACCTGTATGCTTGTGTTATGTGGTGGACCATAGTGCCCCACGGGCATATCTCTGTGACCTTCACCTCGTCCAGCCTGGTGAGCGGGACCTCACTGTACCGGACAATAAAGGTACCTAACACAACTGTAGCAAGTGTGTTGTCTATCCGTACAGGCTGTGACTGTTTGGCACACAGGATTTGTGTGCTATGTGTTGCACGTGCTGTGTTCCGGCTTAACGTATGCCTGTGTGCCAGCTGCAGAGGTGTCTGCTGCTCAGGCAAGATGCTATTCTGAGGCTCCACGATTGCCCCAGTGTGTTCATGTGTTTGGATTGCTGTCAGTGTAGGTCTACATCAGACTGGTATTGTAGTCACTGTAGTATTTCATGACACCTGACAGGTTATGCCAGTACTGGGTTCAGAGTGCTTAGTCCCCAGTTTGGCTATGTGGTTGCATCTCATACATGTGTTGTACGTCCATGTGTAGGGTAGAGGGTTGACTGTGTACATGTGGCAGCTGTGACATTGCCACATGACTCACATATTCCACAACTGTACCATAGTGGTGACTGACAAGTGACCTTTGCACATGCTACCATAGTATTGTGATTGCCATGGTGTTTAACAGCACATAGCGCCAATGGGGAACAAGGTACAGAAAGTGAGTATGTGAGGGTGTAGTGCCTGTAATTAGTTATCACTGGCATATATGACTGCTCACGTGGTCAAATGCCAGGAAAGTCATATGCAATGTGTCACAGGCAACGTACATGCGAACAGGACAAACAGTGACGTTCTGTCAAGTGAAACATGGACATACATATAGTAAGCTATGCAGATGTCACTAGGAGTTCACAGAAGCTCTGTAAATCTGCATTGCAGGTGGGATCAGTGTACCAGGGTAACTGCAAGCAAACATGCATGCAAACAAAGCTACAGTAAGCAGGGCTGCATGTAGTCCATTGTACAACAAACAAGCTGTACCACTTCCAGTAGGTCACAGTGCAAATATGCAGGCACTATACACATGTACATGGAAATACACAGGTCAGGTGGCCATGGTCCAGTCTCAGCACACACAGGTGTACAGACCATGTACCGTCAGGATGTACAATAACCGGATGGAAACCCAGGTGCTCATACCTGCAGTAATACACATGTCAAATTACAGACACTGAGCCTTCACTCAGTGGCTCCATACTTAGTAGGATGTATGCTACCTGTCCTGCCACCACAGTATCCCTGACATTTATGGGGACTCTCCCTCCTGTGAAAGTTAGTTTTGTGTGTTGGGGCTGTCTAGCATGGTATGAGATGTGAGCTTGCAGTGCTAGGGTGCTCCTGTGTGTCCTGTACCAGTCGTGTAGTACTGCACACATATCAACACCCTCAAACATCCACATTGCAGAGTCC
The DNA here is from genome assembly GCF_019279795.1 of Protopterus annectens. NCBI lineage: Eukaryota > Metazoa > Chordata > Ceratodontiformes > Protopteridae > Protopterus > Protopterus annectens. Next base: position 887,775,702 of record NC_056725.1, read on the forward strand.
AGTGTGGGCAACATACCACTTGCAGTTTACATGTCCATCATTGCGTATCAATACTTTCATTACCTTATCCCCTGTGCTACCTATGTATGTGAGCTTCTGTTGACATCCTTACCACCAGTATGCAAACATGTGCAGATGATACACTATGATATTTACCATTAGTGTAGAAAACAGTACAAGACAATCATACCCTAACTGCATCAGGCATGCTGGGATATACCCACAATTATATCAGCACACGGTACTGTTAACAACATGATACTATTACTACATGCCTATGTAGTCACCCTGTGCATCAACAACACGTTAACCTGTACCTGCACTGATGTTACAGATTGCAGGAGCTGGCACAGTTTCATCATATGCACAGGGTGTGAACTTGGTATGCCTGAGTCTGCCACTGATACCACCAATTGACATGTATGTGTATGTGTGTTGGTGAGGGACAGCAGTACTAGGTGGGGCAATGTTGATGCAGTGTGTGCGTGTATGCGGTAGCCCTAGGTATTGTCAATTCGCATGTGTGTATGGATGCACACAGTTCCACCTCATGGCTGCCATATACTGGTGTTTGTGGAAAGCCACAGACTGTACCTGCCAGGTCATACAGATCAGTATCTCTGGCCACGGACATGGTACCTGTGCCTTGCAGGGGTGCTACGGACCGTATCCAGTACCAATCCAGACTAGGTACTGTCATCAGAAGCAGGTGTTCATTGACTGGACACAGATCCCTGTTAGGCCTGTGCAGAGCCATGTGCACATGGCTGCTGCTGGCACTATGGGGGTGACCACGGCCCTGTTGTCATCCGCGACAACTGCCAGCTGCTGCTGTTGTTGGCATACGCCCACGTCGATGCCTCAACCGTCCACCATTGCCCTGGCTCATGGACAGGTAGTTGTGGAACTGATTTAATATGTCCCCACAACGTCTGTCTATGACATCGGTGAAATTACTGATGGCAGCCGCAATGTCACGCATACTGTCAGTCATGGCTGTGCGACATGCTGTCAGCTCCCTCAGACCCTGTCTGGTGTACCGTTCCATATGTGACTGTGCCTGCATGACAGCCCGAAACATAGCTGAGGTTGTAAGACCTCTGTGGGCACGTCTGACAGGGGCAATACACCCACTGATGCTCCCACGAGAACCCCTGGACATCTGTCTGTGTGGCACCATCTTAGGGCCATGCCCATGGCTGCTCTGTGGGGAAGCTTGTGCCACAGATACCACATTACCCTGGTCAATTCCCACTGTATCCTGTCCATCACCTAGGGACAAAGGGTGTATTGGCAGGATGACTGTGCGCATTGATGCGGTTGACAGCTGTGTACTGTCAATTGGCTGACCAATGATGGACCCTGGCAGACCTTCCTGTGCCATTACACAGATGTCATCATTATCAGTACCCATGGCACCTGATTCAGGTTCCCTGCTGCATGACACCAGAGCAGCACCAGAACCTGTGGGAGGGAAACAGAAAACACAGTTTACAATGTCTACACAATGTTACCAGTGATGCACACATGCACACATGCACATGTGCACACATGCACACATGCACAGGTGCACACATGCACACATGCACACATGCACAGGTGCACAGGTGCACACATGCACACATGCACACATGCACAGGTGCACACATGCACACATGCACAGGTGCACACATCTACACATGCACACATGCACACATGCACACGTGCACACATGCACACAGTTGCACACTTGCACACAGTTGCACACTTGCACACTACTCAGTATGTGAGATATCAACACACAGACACACCTGCATGCATACACAGAGCACTACTAAGTGAGCCTAATATTACTATTACTATCAAGACTATTAAAGGTATTGTTAATACACACTCATCAGCATGGATAGGCTGCATTGCTGTTACACTGGAGGGACCTGCAGAAGTGAGGAAATTAATGCCAGTGGGCACAACTGTGCCATTGTTACTGAGTATGATACAGGTCAGTAGTACAACAGTTGCCTTTCACAGGTCAGCTGCTGATATTGAGAATATCACACTTGCACATTAAATACTATGATGACAGCTACAAACCAAGGACACACCTCACACATGCATTAGCTACCAGTGTACACAACAGTCAACTATACATATGGCATATTACCTGCACGCTCATAGTCTTGCTGCTTTGTGGCTCCAGCCTCCATCATAATGCAGGTCTGCTGCTGTTGTTGTTGTTGTTGGTGGCCTGGAGCCACAACACTTATGAGTAGTCCCTCCAGTCTGGTGAGTGGGGGATGTGTAGCCACCCCACCACCTGTGGCAACCTGTTGCCTGTGGATATCACACCGCATAGCTGAAAGTCCTTTCT
>NC_056725.1:887778551-887816051 GCF_019279795.1 Protopterus annectens
CCCAAACTTGGGGGGGGAAAGAAGGCCGAGGAGAAGGAGTGTGTACAGGCCCAGGGTCACCTACCACGGGTTACATGAGCTGGAGATAATGGAGCGCTATAGAGTGGACAGAGACCTCCTGCAGCAAATTGTTGAGCTGTGCAGGCCACTCCTCACACACAGAACCAACAGAGGGGAACCCATCCCAGTGGAAACCAAGGTATGTGTTGGCCTAAGAATACGAGCAACAGGTACCTTCCAGAGACCAACTAGTGATATGATGGGGATATCACAAGCATCAGCCTCCAGGGTACTGCACCAGTTCCTGGATGCCAAATCAGCACATGTCGGTGATCATGTATATTTCCCCAATGTCCATGAAATATTGGCCAGCAATATGCGTCTCTTCCAGCAAATAGCGGAATACCCTGAGGTAGTGGGTGCAATAAACTGCATGCACATATGCATCAAAGCACCAGCCGGTGGGCGGGGTAGGGCCTACATTAACCGCAAGGGCTTCCCCTCCATCAACTGCCAGGTCATGTGTGATGCCCAGGGCATAATAATGAATGTGTGTGCTGGCTGCCCTGGGAGCTACCATGATTCCCATATCTGGCATTTGACGCAGCTGTACCAGATATTTGCCAATGGGGACATCTGACATGGACACCTAGTGGGGGATGCAGGTTATGCACTGGAGCCGTGGCTGATGACACCCATCAGAAACGCACACACACCTGAACAGGAACGCCATAATGAGGCACACGCACAAACACGTAATGTAATAGAGCATGTGTTTGGGCTGCTGAAGTCATGGCTTCGGTGTCTGTACACATCTGGTGGAGCCTTGCAGTACTCACCAACTACATGTACCCACATTGTCATGGTATGTGCTATGCTACATAATATGATCTTGCAAAAACAGCTGCAGCAGGACCAGCATAGGGCCAGGCCAAACAGCCGCTCACCATTGCCAAGGCCATCACAGGCAGAGCGTGACTCGGAGGAGGAACAACCTGAGCCTGCCCCAGTAGGCAGAAGGAGGCATGCCCAGTATGCCCTGGCCTTGGCAAAGAGGCAATGCATAGCACATACACTGGCTCAGTAGGAACCCTGGGAATGATACCCCCTCTCTGACTCACTCATATAATAACAGGGATGCCTAAAATGACATAACCTGCTCTCAAACATGTACAGGGAGTGTAGTATGTGCATCCGACAGAGGCAGCCCTGCAGCTCCACCTGAAGCATGAATGCCATGTGTTAAGCAATGTAACACCATGTAGTATATGCAAACTTGATGACCCTGACTAACATCCTACCCTCACCAAGCATGATGCCACAATATGATGATGAGATGATCAATTGCAATAATTGGCTGAAGTATTGCTGTTAGTCAAAGGGGATCCAATGTGTGCCAGCCTGGGATGACATGCTGAGCATGACATGATGCTCCACCTGCTAGGGGTGGCGTGCACCTATCAGTCCTGGCCATATGGATACTGGCAAAGGCTGTTGTTACTCACAGCGTGCCTTGAATAGGTAAAGCTCAAAACACAAAACCACCTACATAGGTATCACAAGGGATAACAACCTAGATGTAATGCTACCCAATGCCAGAAGTCTAAACAGCAAGATGCATGCAGTCTAAACTCCCCCAGTACGGAGAATGTTGCTATCTGTCCTGTAACAGAAAACCTGGTCAAGGCTCACAACAGCACCCTAACACTACCAGGCTACACCTCATACTGTGCTGTACAGCCTCAAAACATGGAACAAGCTACAAAAGGAGGGTGACTAGCAATAATTGTCAAGGATAACCACACCCCCATGTTGGTACCACAACAAGAAGTAGCATGGAATAGCCATGGTCAATTAACAGTGGCTGAAACTGCCTCCCAGTTTATAGCCTGCTACAGACTACCATCCTAACACCAGGAACTGCACTTGGCCTATGTTGGAATACATGAATATATCAAGCCCTCCAAACCACATTATATTGGGTGACTAAAAATACCCAAACATAGACTGGGAGCATTATTCTAGCTCCAACACTGTAGGACAAAAGTGCCTAGAATCCATAAACCAAAATGCCCAGGAACAATGTACCACTCCCACCAGAGGGGTAAGCATACTGGATGTGATAATCAGCAACATGGGTACTGGATGGCAAGATGAGAAGTGTATCCCTCACTGGTAAGACCAAACCATAGAGTAATCACACCGGATATACACATCCTGACCACAGTCCCTGGCCAGAAAACCACAGTGAAAAACATGTGTAAAGCAAAAGTTGCACTCCACCAAACTGATGTGGAATCCATTAAAGGCCCTGTGCAGGTGCAAAATATGGGCCACACCTCAGAACCTGTTATACAGGCATTCCATGAACACTCCCAGTAATGCATGGATTATGCAATCCCAAATAAAACCAAGACACAATGCCATAGACGCAGGCATCTGGCATGGCGGACTCCAGCCATTACCAAACCATGCAAGAGAATGAGGAAGCTACTACATGACAGAGCAAACATAAAAAGGGAAGTAATCACTGATCAGTAGTATGGCAATAAAATATGTCCACTCATACAATCCACTAAGGCCAGCTACAACAAGTTGAATTTGTGAATCTTGAGGCAATGTTACACCTCCCCCATGTACACAGACAACCCTCACCTCCCCCCAAGAAATACAAATATATGTGAGAGATGCAACCAATTATCCAAACTGGAGGCTGAGCTCTCAACTCAGTACTGTCAAAACTAGTCAGGAGGAGAAGGTAACCACACACACCACAAACCCAGTCTCACATAGACCTATCACAACTGCAAACCAAAGACATAAACAGAGAAAAACATTCCCAGAGGCCCTAATTACAAACACACCACATCAACAGAGGCCTCCAAAGCAGAAACCCAAGCAACCACTACCTCCAAACATAGCACATACAACACATAGTACACAAAGCTGGTGTGCCAAACAGTCACAGGCCAGAAGGAGAAACAACATGCCTGATACAGTTGTAATAGGTGACTCCTTAGTCAGACACACTGCTGTCCTGCTCACCAGACTGAACAAGGGAAAGGGTACAGTAAGCTGCCTGTAGGCTGCTACAATACACCACATAACACAAATGCAGGTCACCCCAAAGCAAGTAGAAATATGATGCAGTCATTGTCCATGCTGGCGTGAATGACCTGAGATGTACCTCCCCAGACTACATGAAAAGAGACATAGATGAGCTCTCCGATTATGTAGTCCAGGCCGGTATGACACTGACCATGTGCAGCATCCTACCCTCACCACGAATGATGCCACAGTACAAACACAGAATGATCAGCTTTAAAAAGTGGCACAATTACTGGTGTCATTCCAAGGGATCAATGTCTGTCTGCTTGGGATGTCATGCTTGACAAGCCACACTGCTGTGCCAGGGATGGCTTGCACCTGTTACCCCTGGGTGTCTGGATATTGGATAAGGCTCTTGCCACCTTCATAGAGCCTTTCGTAGGCAAGGCTGAAAAGACTAACCCACCTCCCTAGAAAACATAACTGGAAAGAAACATAAGGGTAATGCTGCCCAATGCCAGACGTGTAAACCTCAACATGCATGCTCTCGAGACCCTCCCCAGTATGGAGAACATTGATGTCCATGCAGTGACAGAAACCTGCAGCAAGGCTCCTGACAGCACACCAGCACTACCAGGTTATACCTCATATCATGCGTTATGGCCCCAAAACCTGGACCAAAACATAAAAGGAGGGGGAGTATCCATATTCAGCACAGACACCCACATATCCAGGTAACTGACAATGCACGAAGCATCAGAGACCACCCATGTGCAACTAACTGTAGGCAAAACTGCTGTACAGTCTGTAGCATGCTACAGACAACACTCTCACACAAAGGAACCCCACTCAGCCGTCCTGAAGGCACTGGACAGTATGAATGTCTCACCAAATACCAAACAAGGTACTCACAAATTACCACATAGGTGGTAATCTATTATGTATGGAAGGAGAAATCAGGGACCTAGGGACACAAGTGAACAGTAACCTGTCATGTGACACTCACATTGCCAACGTGGCTAGGAAGACTGTCTATATTGGACACCGTATCATGAAAGGATTCACATCTACATCAACAAAGGTCATTGTACCCCTATACTGTTCACTTATCAGACCCATAATCTAGTACAATGCCTCATTTGGGATGTACCTTAGCCGACACCTGCAGCAGTTAGAAAAACCTCAAAGGTACCTCACCAAGAGGATAAAGGGTCTCAAATATTTGTCATATGCTGCCTGGCTGTAGATACCCCAGCTGTATGCAGTCACATACTGCCTACACAGAGGTGTTGCATGCCTGTTGTACAAGGCCATGTCCAACACAGGAGTAATGGACATGCTCCACCCCAGAAAACCCAAATCCATCGGAGCTGTGAGAGTGAGAGATGTCAACCTCAACACATAATGAAATAGAATGTGCTGGAGGGACAGATACATAACCCAGAGGCTCCCCACACCCTGGAACGGAATCCCACTCCATGTTAGGCAGAGCCCCTCTCTGACTCTCTTCAACAGGAATCCTGCCAAGTGGATGGATGATCGTAGATGTACACTGGGGTTCTTCACTCTGTCACATCCAGACAGAGGCACAGTAAAGTAAATCATAAATGGACATAATATTCACATAGCAAGGGGTGGCGAAAGCCACACACACTCTGGCTAGGCTTAGAAACGCCCCAGGGCGGATAGCCTTGTATGAACCTGTGTTAGGTCAGTATGAAAGGATGTTGACAACTGTATGCAAAGTATCCCATGCAAACCCTGCAAGCACAGTATAATCCCTGTTGTGTTCAGACACAAAGCAGTTGGCCAGTAAGTACACAACATGACACCCAACACTCAACCATAAATGTGAGATATTGTTGAAGTTCACACTCATCCACAAATGTGGTGGACTGCAGAGTTCAACATATGGAAAGCTCACACTGGGCATGCTCGCACACTTAGATAAATGAGACATATGTCAGACAACATGCCATGGAAAGGCTGAACTGGGCATGTTCACACACTTAGGCCATATCTCAGTTTAGCAGTTGGCCACACATAGTTGGTATTTGTACGTGTTATTCCAGGAACCAACCACATTACAGCAATCTGCCCAGTGCATACAGTTAAATGACTACAGAGACATAAGTGATATAGTGGATCCCTCTCATATTCAAACATCTTCCACAGATACACAAGTTGTTCATAGAAACAGGGAATGCTATGGCAATAAAGACCTGCAAACAGTCTATCAGCAACAAATATTGTGCATCTGACAATTAAACATATGGGTGTAGAGGTCAATACTAGGCTGTTTGCCCTAGGAATGAAAGTTTAGCCAGAGTGCTTGGCGTCTGCATCCCAGTACAGTAGGCTACTGTGCCACTGTAAAGTAGGTCACATAAGGCACCGTTTGAGGCTAGTGTGCTGTGCCTCCGTCAAGCAGGGACACAGTGGAGATCCCAGGGGTTGAATTTGCTATGCCACATCCATGTTGTTGGTGTGTGCTGGAAGAGGGTTGGTGAGGACCTCTAACAGTAAATGGGTGTCAATAACAGACTAAGGAAAGCCTTATCTGCAGTGTCTGGACAATTTCACTGTCAACATGTTGTCGTGATGATTATGAGGGATTGAAGTGTCATGCCAGTATTGTTCAGAGATGTCCTCCCTCTGTGGGCTACTGCTCTGCAATGTATTAGCTCACTCCGTCTGTTGGACAGCTCATATATGGCTGGTGTACACCTGACAGGGTGTCCTGTTGTGGAGGAGTCATGGGTATATTTGGGATAGCATGTTAGGCAGAGCCCCTCTCTGAATCTCTTCAACAGGAATCCTGCCAAGTGGATGGATGATCGTAGATGTACACTGGGGGTCTTCACTCTGTCACATCCAGACAGAGGCGCAGTAAAGTAAATCATAAATGGACATAATATTCACATAGCAAGGGGTGGCGAAAGCCACACACACTCTGGCTCAGCTTAGAAACGCCCTAGGGTGGATAGCCTTGTATGAACCTATGAGCCAATGAAGATACAAATTGTACAGGACACTAAGGATAATCACAAGGCTTTCTTAACTGATGGTAGGAACCTTGTTGGGAATTCACAGATATGCTCTGAATCACTCAAATATTACAAACAACATACCAAACACACACACATATTGCCAACATCCAACCTGACAGGTGCAGTGCAACCCCCCCCCCCAATGTAAAATATCTACCCCAGCAGAGTGCTGGCCCCCTGACATTGCAGATGCTGTGGTAACAGCCAGCATCTACAAAGCAAAACACACAGCATGAATGGTATGAGATGGTGTCCTGGGCTGAGTCCAACATGGACTCCAAGAAGAATGGAATGCCAAATAACACTACTGCTCAATGTCAGCCTTACCACAGGAAATGTACACAAAGAGCAGTGTACTACAACAACAGTGGTCCTTTTCCACAAAGGTGTTGCCTGAATGGATACTGCAAACTTCCACCCCAGAATGCTGACAAGCTTGGTCTGCAAAGCTATTGAAAGGATCAGCATGTACCTCAGACATAAAGATATCGGAGACCTACTGACACTGGACGCTCCCCAGTGTGGCTTTCCTAAGTGCAGATCCTGCCCCTTAAACACGTTTGACTCATTTGAAACAGTCATTAAGGTCATTGATGAGGGGAATGTGGTCCACACAGCCTAGCTGGACCTTGCAAAAGGCTTCCATACAATACCCCACGTGTTCATTATAGATAAGCTCACCAGCTTAAATATAAACCCCTATGTCAGTAGAGGGGTTGCAAACCAGACCAAGGACAGAACTGACATGGTCAGAAATGATGCAGCCATGTCAGACTACAAACCAGATACAACTGGCATCCCACAAGGCTCAGTCCTGGGACCACCCTTGTTTGGTATATATGTCCCATAGGTACAGGCCAGCATGGAAGGACTGTGTCTGAACAAGTATGCAGAGGACTACAAACTGGCCACCATATCTGACCCTCCAGCTGACACAAGCATCCCACAAAAGGGCCACATAGAAACAGACAACTGGTGCCATAGCCATGTCAGCAAGCTAATTGCAGAAAAGTGTATAGTCAACCCCTGTGGATATACAGTAAGTACCCACCAATTACCACATAGGTGTTAACCCATTAAGTACTTAAGATGTAATAAGAGACCTGGGGACACAAGTTGATAGATATCTTGCATTGGACAAGCATGTGGCTGTAGTGGTTACAGAAACATACCATATACCCACCTAATCATGAAGGTAGTGAGATCTAGATCAGGGGAGGTCATTGTGGCTCTGCAGTCATCCTTCATCAGCATCACAATTGACTACAATGGCCCCTGTGGGATGTACCTCAGCAGACACCTCCATCAACTGGAAAGACCCCAAAAGTACCTCACCAGGAGTATCAAAGAGCTTGAACAGATGCCATGTTTTGCCTGATTAAACAAACTGCAGCTCCACACTGCCATACTGCCCACCCAGAGGCAAGCTGTGCCTGATGTATAAAGCCATGTCCAAGCTGGAATCAATGAACATGCTGCACCTTGTACAATCTGAATGGCAGTGAGCTATGCACATGAGAGACCTGAACCCCAGCACTGACATACATAGGACAAGCTGTACTGAATGATCCATAACACAGAAGCCACCCCCACTCTTGAGTAAACTCCCAGTACAGGTTAGGCAGAGAGTCACCCATCGACTCTCCTCAAGAGGAATCTTGATGAGTGGATGGGAGATGGTAGGTTTACCCTGGGTATCACTGTTATGTCACAGGTAGGCGGAGGCACAGTATACTAACCATGACATATGTCATGGCAAACTCCAGTTACAATTGTGTGTCGAAGGACAAACACACTCTCTGACTAGCATTAGAAATGGCCTAGGGCACATCGCTAGTGTTTGCCAATGTCCAGCTATGTTGTGGAATATACTACCAATGTTGGACAAGCCTGGTTTAAGTAGTCCATATCTGAACATAATGCAACATGGTCATATGTGCACAACTGGCCCCTAAACAGTCTGTTGTGCTCACCATGAAAATTTAAAGCAGTGATAGGACTAATGCACAGGATAATGTCCACCACAGTGAAAGTACTGAACCAGTACACTATATGGTACTACAGTGTTAGGTCAGTATGAAAGGATGTTGACAACTGTATGCAAAGTATCCCATGCAAACCCTGCAAGCACAGTATAATCCCTGTTGTGTTCAGACACAATGCAGTTGGCCAGTAAGTACACAACATGACACCCAACACTCAACCATAAATGTGAGATATTGTTGAAGTTCACACTCATCCACAAATGTGGTGGACTGCAGAGTTCAACATATGGAAAGCTCACACTGGGCATGCTCGCACACTTAGATAAATGAGACATATGTCAGACAACATGCCATGGAAAGGCTGAACTGGGCATGTTCACACACTTAGGCCATATCTCAGTTTAGCAGTTGGCCACACATAGCTGGTATTTGTACGTGTTATTCCAGGAACCAACCACATTACAGCAATCTGCCCAGTGCATACAGTTAAATGACTACAGAGACATAAGTGATATAGTGGATCCCTCTCATATTCAAACATCTTCCACAGATACACAAGTTGTTCATAGAAACAGGGAATGCTATGGCAATAAAGACCTGCAAACAGTCTATCAGCAACAAATATTGTGCATCTGACAATTAAACATATGGGTGCAGAGGTCAATACTAGGCTGTTTGCCCTAGGGAATGAAAGCTTAGCCAGAGTGTGCTTGGCGTCTGCATCCCCAGTACAGTAGGCTACTGTGCCACTGTAAAGTAGGTCACATAAGGCACCGTTTGAGGCTAGTGTGCTGTGCCTCCGTCAAGCAGGGACACAGTGGAGATCCCAGGGGTTGAATTTGCTATGCCACATCCATGTTGTTGGTGTGTGCTGGAAGAGGGTTGGTGAGGACCTCTAACAGTAAATGGGTGTCAATAACAGACTAAGGAAAGCCTTATCTGCAGTGTCTGGACAATTTCACTGTCAACATGTTGTCGTGATGATTATGAGGGATTGAAGTGTCATGCCAGTACTGTTCAGAGATGTCCTCCCTCTGTGGGCTACTGCTCTACAATGTATTAGCTCACTCCGTCTGTTGGACAGCTCATATATGGCTGATGTACACCTGACAGGGTGTCCTGTTGTGGAGGAGTCATGGGTATATTTGGGATAGCATGATCAATGCAAACCTTCCACATGCTCATAGAATGCAATTGTCAAGGATTATGCAGAGTGGCCTGTATAATCCACCAGCATGGGTCCTTTGAAGTCTTCCACCCCAGTCTTCACAAGTGCAAAGTCTGCTTTTGATAAATACACTTTGTTTGCAGTGACAACCTTGCCTGGGGGTGGGGATGGGAAATGGATGTCCAGGGAAAGGTGGGTATAGTCAGATATCAACAATGGTGGTCTACCTCTGGTGTGGAACAGTGAGTTCCCAAGTTGCATATGGTCAGGTGCAATATGTATTCCCCCTTGTGGGTGTGGTGAGTGGTCCTGCCATAGCACATGGACTCACAAATTGTAGTTGCTGTAGGGTAATGTTGTAGAGGCCCACGCACAATATACCTGTACCTGACATTAGCAACTGGAATGGTGTATGTGAACACCTTCATATCTTGGCACTGTTCCCAGGGAAGCAAAGTGTGTGTCCTGGATGTGGGAGGGGTGGTCTGAACTGGTTGTGTTGTGTGTTACAGGTCCTGTGGTCACGAAGCATGGTATCAAACATAACCTGCCAGTGCTGATGTGCATATCTAACCCTGAAGTAGGTGGCTGCAAATGCATATATATGCTATCCCTCACCTGACAGGTAGTAATAGATGTACATACCTCTGTATAAATAATGATGTCAGCACCCTATAAATACTGCAGGTGCAGAACAGATGCCCAGTAATTCGGATAGTGTGCTCTGCTAATACTTCTCCCTCAAGTGTCATAATATAGTTAGGTAGGGGTTTGAATCCTGCAAATGCTCAGTGTGTGTGTGGGTGAACGGGGTTGGTGTGTGTGCAATACTGTGTGAGAGAAATGTCCCTTTTGGCAATGGGGAAAACACACTACAGGATGTACATTCCCCTTTCTAAACACTGATGATGTCAGCACCCTATAAGTACAGCAGGAGAAAAAAAACCTCCCAGTAATGCGAATAGCGTGCTCCGCTAATGCGTCCGTCTTGAGTGTCATAACATACTTAGGTAGGGGTTTGAATCCTGCAAGTGTGTGTGTTTGGGTGAGGGGGGTTAGTGTGTGTGCAATTCTGTGTGAGGGAAATGTCCCTTTTGGCAACTAGGAGAACACACTTCAGGATGCACATTCCCCTTTCTAAACACTGATGATGTCAGCACCCTATAAGTACAGCAGGAGAAGGGAAACCTCCCAGTAATGCGAATAGCATGCTCTGCTACTGCCTCTCTCACTACTGTCATAGCACAGTTAGTTATGGCTTTGAATTCCACACATGCCACGTGTGTTTTTGTCACACAGAATGCCCATGTGTGTGGGTTGTTGTTCACAATAATGCATGACATTGATTAAACCAGTAATGGCAATGGACACAGATGATGCATGTGTGTGCCAAATACACATATGTACCTGTGACCTTCAATAGTTCCCATGTCTGACGCCTGCCACATGTGAATACATGGTAATTGCACTGGATAACATTATGACTGTGGTCTTCTGTGCGGGTGCTGCATGTGGTATGTGTATATACAGTGTGAGTTGTATATGGTATCATTCTAGCAGCGAGGGATACACATCTGGTCTGGGGCATATAGTCTACATGTTGTTGATGAACAGGTGCTGCATGTTTTCACCTGTTGTGGGAGTGGTAACAAGTTGTTCCATAGCAATGCAGTGACTACATGCTAGGAACCTTTCAGCTAGTGTGTTGTAGCTACAGTAATTCATCAGCATTCAGTAATACTTCAGCATTCTTGGTGAGGATATGATGCCAACCAAGGTCAGGGTCATACCAGCCTGTGCCACATGCTCAGAGAGCCCTTCTATGTTCCCTATCATGTAGTCCAGGGAGGTACATCACAGGTCAGCCATAGTGGCATGGTCAATGACTGAGTCATATGTGTCCATGCCTCTGACTGACCTGTATGCTTGTGTTATGTGGTGGACCATAGTGCCCCATGGGCATATCACTGTGACCTTCACCTCGTCCAGCCTGGTGAGCGGGACCTCACTGTACCGGACAATAAAGGTACCTAACACAACTGTAGCAGATGTGTTGTCTAGCCATACAGGCTGTGACTGTTTGGCACACAGGATTTGTGTGCTATGTGTTGCACGTGCTGTGTTCCGGCTTAACGTATGCCTGTGTGCCAGCTGCAGAGGTGTCTGCTGCTCAGGCAAGATGCTAGTCTGAGGCTCCACGATTGCCCCAGTGTGTTCATGTGTTTGGATTGCTGTCAGTGTAGGTCTACATCAGACTGGTATTGTAGTCACTGTAGTATTTCATGTCACCTGACAGGTTATGCCAGTACTGGGTTCAGAGTGCTTAGTCCCCAGTTTGGCTATGTGGTTGCATCTCATACATGTGTTGTACGTCCATGTGTAGGGGAGAGGGTTGACTGTGTACATGTGGCAGCTGTGACATTGCCACATGACTCACATATTCCACAACTGTACCATAATGGTGACTGACAAGTGACCTTTGCACATGCTACCATAGTATTGTGATTGCCATGGTGATTAACAGCACATAGGGCCAATGGGGAACAAGGTACAGAAAGTGAGTATGTGAGGGTGTAGTGCCTGTAATTAGTTAGCACTGGCATATATGACTGCTCACGTGGTCAAATGCCAGGAAAGTCATATGCAATGTGTCACAGGCAACGTACATGCGAACAGGCCAAACAGTGATGTTCTGTCAAGTGAAACATGGACATACATATAGTAAGCTATGCAGATGTCACTAGGAGTCCACAGAAGCTCTGTAAATCTGCATTGCAGGTGGGATCAGTGTACCAGGGTAACTGCAAGCAAACATGCATGCAAACAAAGCTACAGTAAGCAGGGCTGCATGTAGTCCATTGTACAACAAACAAGCTGTACCACTTCCAGTAGGTCACAGTGCAAATATGCAGGCACTATGCACATGTACATGGAAATACACAGGTCAGGTGGCCAGGGTCCAGTCTCAGCGCACACAGGTGTACAGACCATGTACCGTCAGGATGTACAATAACCGGATGGAAACCCAGGTGCTCATACCTGCAGTAATACACATGTCAAATTACAGACACTGAGCCTTCACTCAGTGGCTCCATACTTAGTAGGATGTATGCTACCTGTCCTGCCACCACAGTATCCCTGACATTTATGGGGACTCTCCCTTCTGTGAAAGTTAGTTTTGTGTGTTGGGGCTGTCTAGCATGGTATGAGATGTGAGCTTGCAGTGCTAGGGTGCTCCTGTGTGTCCTGTACCAGCCGTGTAGTACTGCACACATATCAACATCCTCAAACATCTGCATTGCAGAATCCAGTGTGGGCAACATGCCACTTGCAGTTTGCATGCCCATCATTGCGTATCAATAATTTCATTACCTTATCCCCTGTGCTACCTATGTATGTGGCCTTCTGTTGACATCCTTACCACCAGTATGCAAACATGTGCAGATGATACACTATGGTATTTACCAATGGTGTAGAAAACAGTACAAGACAATCATACCCTAACTGCATCAGGCATGCTGGGATATACCCACAATTATATCAGCACACAGTACTGTTAACAACATGATACTATTACTACATGCCTATGTAGTCACCCTGTGCATCAGCAACATGTTAACCTGTACCTGCACTGATGTTACAGATTGCAGGAGCTGGCACAGTTTCATCATATGTACAGGGTGTGAACTTGGTATGCCTGAGCCTGCCACTGATACCACCAATTGACATGTATGTGTATGTGTGTTGGTGAGGGACAGCAGTACAAGGTGGGGCAATGTTGATGCAGTGTGTGCGTGTATGCGGTAGCCCTAGGTGTTGTCAATTCACATGTCTGTATGGATGCACACAGTTCCACCTCATGGCTGCCATATACTGGTGTTTGTGGAAAGCCACAGACTGTACCTGCCAGGTCATACAGATCAGTGTCTCTGGCCACGGACACGGTACCTGTGCCTTGCAGGGGTGCTATGGACCGTATCTGGTACCAATCCAGACTGGGTACTGTCATCAGAAGCAGGTGTTCATTGACTGGACACAGATCCCTGTTGGGCCTGTCCAGAGCCACGTGCACATGGTCTCCTGGAGCGGTCTGATGACAGCACAGACCCAGCATTGCTGGGGCTGCTGCTGGCACTATGGGGGCAGCCACGGCCCTATTGTCATCCGCGACGACTGCCAGCTGCTGCTGTTGCTGACATATGCCCACGTCAATGCCTCAACCGTCCACCATTGCCCTGGCTCATGGACATGTAGTTGTGGAACTGATTTAATATGTCCCCACAACGTCTGTCTATGACATCGGTGAAATTACTGATGGCAGCCACGATGTCACGCATACTGTCAGTCATGGCTGTGCGACATGCTGTCAGCTCCCTCAGACCCTGTCTGGTGTACCGTTCCATACGTGACTGTGCCTGCATGACAGCCCGAAACATAGCTGAGGTTGTAAGACCTATGTGGGCACATCTGACAGGGGCAGTACGCCCACTGATGCTCCCACGAGAACCCCTGGACATCTGTCTGTGTGGTACCATCTCAGGGCCATGCCCATGGCTGCTCTGTGGGGAAGCTTGTGCCACAGATACCACATTACCCTGGTCAATGCCCACTGTATCCTGTCCATCACCTAGGGACATTGGTGACAAAGGGTGTATTGGCAGGATGACTGTGCGCATTGATGGGGTTGACAGCTGTGTACTGTCAATTGGCTGACCAATGATGGACCCTGGCACACCTTTCTGTGCCATTACACAGATGTCATCATTATCAGTACCCGTGGCACCTGATTCAGGTTCCCTGCTGCATGACACCAGAGCAGCACCAGAACCTGTGGGAGGGAAACAGAAAACACAGTTTACAATGTCTACACAATGTTACCAGTGATGCACACATGCACACATGCACACATGCACACATGCACACATGCATACATGCACACATGCACAGGTGCACACATGCACACATGCATACATGCACACATGCATACATGCACACATGCACACATGCACAGGTGCACACATGCACACATGCACACATGCACAGGTGCACAGGTGCACACATGCACACATGCACACATGCACAGGTGCACACATGCACACATGCACAGGTGCACACATCTACACATGCACACATGCACACAGTTGCACACTTGCACACAGTTGCACACTACTCAGTATGCGAGATATCAACACACAGACACACCTGCATGCATACACAGAGCACTACTAAGTGAGCCTAATATTACTATTACTATCAAGACTATTAAAGGTATTGTTAATACACACTCACCAGCATGGATAGGCTGCAATGCTGTTACACTGGAGGGACCTGCAGAAGTGAGGAAATTAATGTCAGTGGGCACAACTGTGCCATTGTTACTGAGTATGATACAGGTCAGTAGTACAACAGTTGCCTTTCACAGGTCAGCTGCTGATATTGAGAATATCACACTTGCACATTAAATACTGTGATGACAGCTACAAACCAAGGACACACCTCACACATGCATTAGCTACCAGTGTACACAACAGTCAACTATACATATGGCATATTACCTGCACGCTGGTAGTCTTGCTGCTTTGTGGCTCCAGCCTCCATCATAATGCAGGTCTGCTGCTGTTGTTGTTGGCGGCCTGGAGCCACAACACTTATGAGTAGTCCCTCCAGTCTGGTGAGTGGGGGATGTGTAGCCACCCCACCACCTGTGGCAACCTGTTGCCTGTGGATATCCCACACATGCTGATGGACATTTCTGAGTAAATCACTGCAGTGATGTCGTACCTGCTCATATGTCCTATTATGCGTGCCTATGTCATTTACCCGACGGACCAGGTCTTGCCACAGTGCAGCCCTCTCCTGCTGATTCTGGCTGGTGCGGGAAAAGAGTATTGCATAATCCTGCACTAGGCTCTGGTGTATTTCCTCATCCTCAGCTGCAGAGTACGCTGGATTGCGCTGGTGAGCCATGGTCCTGAAAAAGGAAATAACATGATATCAGCAAAATATGTCAGCAGAATTCGGCACACATACTACACATGCTACTCGACTGTTGTGATACAACATATCTCACATATATGGCATCTGTCTGTCTATTGGTGGATACACATGAAAATGGCCAGGTATCAGTGCTCAGCCAACAACTGTGCAACAGCACCTGGCACACTCCATATGACATACTACCAAACCCCAGCAGTCAGAACACTGATTCAGGTCCAAAGCACATCCTCACTCTGGGGGTTTGTATTGAGGTACTGTATGGGGTACATCATCAACTATTGTGATCTGACCACAAACTAATTGTCCTGGATATACATATCCCACCTCCACCACCAGCACAAACGATTACAGTGAATAACATTTCAAATGCAAACTTTACACTTTGTAACACTGAGATGGTATCCTTTAAGCCCACTGGGCCAGTGGAAGACACAACCCACAATGCTGACTCCTTCACAAATGACTACTGCGGACATCTCCGAGAATGCATAGATCATGCAATCCCATATAAGACCAAGACACTCTCCACAAAGGGAAAGCATCCTGTCTGGTGGACCCCAGCCATAGACAGATTGTATAACAAAAGATGGAAGCTACTGCAAGACAGAGCATAATTCCATAAAGGGAAGGTATGTCTGATCAGCACTAGTAAAGAGCTATTTTCTCTCTTACAAACTTCCATGGGCAACTTTGAGAGGGAATTCACCGGGGACACTATAGATAACCACAAGGCCTTCTTCAGTTATGTTAGAAACCTGGTCAGAAACCCTCCAATATGCTCATAGTTAGTACACAACAGCAAATAATTCACTGAACTCACAGATATTGGCAACATTGTGGCAGACAGGTTCAGTGCAAGTTTCCCCCTTCCCTCTCCCCCAAACTAAGACATACTTATCCCAGCTGAATGTAACCTCCCTGTCATCACAGATGTCCAGGTGGGAGCCGCCCTCAGAAAAGCAGAAATCACAGCATCAATGGGACCTGATGGTATCCCCGGTTGCATGCTACATAAACTCTAAGAGGAGCTAAACACACATATAGAAGTACTATGTAACACTAGCCTGAATAAAGGATATGTACCTGTACACTGGCATACAGCAGCAGTGGTTCCACTCCGCGAAGGAGGCATCTCTACATACCAATACCACAACTGAAACAACGTCTTGCGTAACAGAACCAAATGTCCACAGTAAATGCAAAAACGCTGATGTACCACTCGCCTTTTGCACAGCAATAATTTAAAAAGCAATACCAGCCTGATATAAATCCACGTACAAAAAGATTTTAATAAAAACTGAAAAGGTTTAGCGCTTTCATTCGCATCACACGAGCTTCATCAGAACAAATAAAAATTAAAATCCAACAGTTTAAATATCAGTGGGTTGGCGCCAAAAATTCAGAAATTCAAATCTTAAAGTTGTAAAGCATTTCCAATGCGTAAGTACACAAATGCAGTCTACAATATATGGAGTTGAATTACCCTAATTAATAATAAAATATGATGTAATATATGATAAAATACGTTGCACTAAATCCGATGTAAATGTTAGTACAATGTTACATAATATACAAATGATGTTGAAAAATGATGTTAAAAAATAACAAGCTTAGCTTTTCAGCATTAAAACAGGTTTTACAGAAATGTAATCATTGATTCCTGGTGCAGTCATAGCATCAGTATATAACTGCCACCAGTATTCTTTATATGCCAGCAAGTTCTTAATATTCCCACCCCTAGGGTCAGTTTTAATGACATCCAAAATGGCAAATTTAAAATAGTGTTCCATACCTTCCTTACTGATATGCCTATATAGTGCATTTTTTGTGTCCTTTGTTTTGATGCTATAACCATGAGCATATATTCTCTTTTTGAACTGTCTTTGTGTTCTCCCTATATAATAAGCAGGACAAGTCATGCACTTAGCCATATAAATAAGCATATTAGTTCTACAATTCCCTTTTTTAAAACTAACAGAGGTCTTATTAATGTTTTCCAAGGTTAAATTGCTCACTTTAAAGATGTCCTTACACTGATTGCAAGCCCCACACTTCCTAGTGTGTGAATCAACAGTTGGGTTGGTCTTAGATCCATTTTTAAAATAGTATTTCAAACTCCTGCCCATTTTGTGAACAAAATAGGGTCTTGTACCAATGGTGGTCATTATGTCCTGGTCAATAAAACATAAATCCCAGTACTTGATCATAATATTTTTAACAGCATGTGTATGAGGACCAAATTCTAATATACATGCCCTATTGAACTTAATGGTATCTGTAATAATCTGTTCTTTAATAATTGGCTCAGTATCGTTGTTGCTGTTTAGTCCCAACAGTGGAGTGTATTTTTTTCCCCACTCTTCTATAACATATTGACTAGTGTTCAACAACATTTTCTCATCATACCCCCTCTCCTTAAATAACCTGGTAATGAACGTCACCTCCTCAATCATGTCTGTGTAATCAGATGTCATCCTTAGTGCTCGTACAAGTTGTCCTTTAAAAATATTGTTTTTAAGTTTGTTGGGGTGATTACTACTAAATTCTAAATAAGAATTAGTAAAGGTACTCTTCCTGTGTATCCTAGATTTAAATCTACTTCCATCATATGTTATCATTGTATCTAAGTAAGCTACTCCAGTGTAATTATATTCACAAGTAAATTTCAAATAGTTTGTACTGTTATTCAGATATGTGACAAACTCGGTGAAAGAACTGCTGTTACCGTTCAACAAAATATAGATATCATCTAGATATCGGGAATAATAAACAATATTAGCAGAGTACTTACTACCAAATATATGAGTCTCCTCCCAATCTAGTAACACCATGTTGGCATATATGGGGGCACAAGCTGCCCCCATAGCCACACCTTGAGTTTGCCTAAACATCTCACCCTCAAAAAAGATGTAATTATGGTCAAGTACAATGCTCATTAACTCAGCCAATAGCCAAATCCTTTCCCAACTCAATTTGCTATGTTTAACCATACTGTTAGTAAAAGCAGTAATCCCTTCATTATGAGGAATGCAAGAAAACAAGTCAACAATATCAATAGATGACAAAAGTAGATTTTGACATTTGGTATTAATAGGAAAGTTTTTAAGGAATACCCAGGAATCTTTCACTAGATGTTTGATGTCAGAGTAAATGGGTTTCAGAAAAGTGTCAATAACTACTCCTATATGGAAGGTTTTAGACCTACTCCCTGAAATAATAGGGCGGAAAGGAGGCTCTGAGATGTTTTTATGTACCTTAGGAATGCCAACAATTGTAGCCATATAAGGAGAGTCAACTGACATATACTGGTGGAGATCTTCAGAGATTCTTTGTTCCATCAAAAAATCGTCCAGGTACATGTCTATCCTCCTATATGCTATATGTACTTCATTAGTTGAAACTACCTCATAGTTACCTGAATTGTACAAAATATCATGTAACATAGAACTGTAAAGAAAGGCATCAAAAAGTACAATTCCTCCACCTTTATCGGGTTTCATAATACGCACACTGTTGTTCTTCTTCCGCAACCCATTAAGTAAACTCTGTTCATCCATAGTGAGATTTCTATTCACTTTTATCTTCTTAACTGTATTTTTGTACCTGTATAATTCCCTAGATACTTTGTTCTCATAAACCTGTACCAGTGGGTTGTTAACTGGTATATAACAACTTTTATTCTTCAACTTAGTGTGCTGTGTTGTGATGTCAGTGCGATCACCAAACATTAAAGCTAGGTTTAACTTCCTAGTGTAAAGCTTGAGCTCACTTAGGCTGTCAACTAAGTTAAAATTAGTAGTAGGTATGAATTTCATACCTTTAGAAAACAGGCTGAAATAAGTGGTGTCCAAGTCCAAATTGCAATAATTGAATATTTTGAAATTTTTGTATTCAAATATTATCCCATCCTGTTTGATAGCATTAAGTCCATCTACTCCATTAATATTAATTACACTGTTTGATATTTCACTATTTGACTTTTCACTATTTAAAATTTCTTTTTCCAACCACCCCCCTGCTTCCATTTCTGTACATTCCTTCATCTGGGATTTTGAAAAAAACCACTGTTGTGTCCATCAAAATGATTTACATATTGCTCATCAAGTTCATTAATATGGTTGTTCCTACTTGGGTGGAAATTCTCCCTATTGCCCCATTTGTACATATCATGTCTTAAATACTGGTCAGTATCTCTATTTACTTTTTTATTTTTCCTGTCAAATGCTTTTTTAGCCTTAAATTCTGCTGACTCAAACTGTTTGTAGTATAAATTTTCCCATTGAGGGAAAGCTAAGTCTTGAGTAATAACTTGATTCATCCTTTCAACTTCAGTCATTGTTTTACATAATTTAGCATCATTATGTTTAATTAAAAGCTTCATATACTCAAATCAAAAAGAGTCAAATAAAACATTAAACTCCTTCTCAATTTCACTGGTAATATCAATACCGATAGGCGCCTTGTAAAAACGCAAGCCCATAGGTACAATTTTAAGAGAAATACAGTGAGCTAGATATGCATTGTCCAGTTTAACAGCATTGATAACATTCAGCTTTTTACCAAACAAATAAATAATGTCCTTCAAGCTACCCTGAAGTAACATAGAATTGTTAGCAACATGTCCGTCGTCGTTGTTGACAAAATTACAGTCCTTAGTGAAAAAATCTTTTAAATTGTATTTACTCTTATTTTTTTGCCCAGCTGTAACAGAAACATTACTAGTATTTTTAACAGTACCTGTTTGTTTAGCTTGGTTGATAGTGGCCTGACCATAGGTACAAATAGGTTGGGTTGTTTTGGGCTTAGTTCCTGTCCTTCTCGCTTCCTCAGTAAGATTGGCAAACGAGAAATCAAATGTAAAATCTTTAGCTTCCAACTTGTAGTGGTCGGCTCTCCCACTAGAGCATGGTAAATCAATATCGTGCCCATGCTTGCGATTCCCTTCCTGACCATTTGGAATGTCAGGTGAAGAAGTAGTGGGAGTAACGGCATGAAAGTCCACCTCAGAGTTGTCGACGCCCACTCCCTTAGATGTAACGTTAATACTAGTGTTGCAGTCAAGTGGGTAATGAGAATCATTACCTAACAAACGTTCCTCAGGCTTGCCTTTGTTAACATCTTTGCTGAACAACATCAGTAATTTTGATACCTCCCCACGTAGTGCATTCAAGTTGGCCCGAAGTTCAGCTAACTCACTACCATGATTGGGCAAGGTAGGGCTGATAGAACTGTGAGTGGTATAAATCTACCACAACTGAAACAACGTCTTGCGTAACAGAACCAAATTTCCACAGTAAATGCAAAAACGCTGATGTACCACTCGCCTTTTGCACAGCAATAATTTAAAAAGCAATACCAGCCTGATATAAATCCACGTACAAAAAATGCACTATATAGGCATATCAGTAAGGAAGGTGTGGAACACTATTTTAAATTTGCCATTTTGGATGTCATTAAAACTGACCCTGGGGGTGGGAATATTAAGAACTTGCTGGCATATAGAGAATACTGGTGGCAGTTATATACTGATGCTATGACTGCACCAGGAATCAATGATTACATTTCTGTAAAACCTGTTTTAATGCTGAAAAGCTAAGCTTGTTATTTTTTAACATAATTTTTCAACATCATTTGTATATTATGTAACATTGTACTAACATTTACATCGGATTTAGTGCAACGTATTTTATCATATATTACATCATATTTTATTATTAATTAGGGTAATTCAACTCCATATATTGTAGACTGCATTTGTGTACTTACGCATTGGAAATGCGTTACAACTTTAAGATTTGAATTTCTGAATTTTTGGCGCCAACCCACTGATATTTAAACTGTTGGATTTGAATTTTTATTTGTTCTGATGAAGCTCGTGTGATGCGAGTGAAAGCGCTAAACCTTTTCAGTTTTTATTAAAATATTTTTGTACGTGGATTTATATCAGGTGGGTATTACTTTTTAAATTATTGCTGTGCAAAAGGCGAGTGGTACATCAGCGTTTTTGCATTTACTGTGGACTACATACCAATACAACACAACACAATACAATACATTACAATATAATACAATACAATATGCTATTGCCCCTGGGACTACAGCAGAATACTGTTCTGCTACCTTGACCATTGTGACACATGTGATGTGATGGTACCTGCTCCTGTCAAACAGTTACACAGGGTGACTCATATGGCATATTACCTATCTGACTAACATTCATCAGGGGTATGTGTGACATGTACTCATGGGGAGTCTTGCTTCTTAACACTGTGTGGTTTATTGCAGGGTATGTCTTATCTGTGGGTAGGAACCTGTACCTCCGTCATGTGCTCTCTACTGCGGTGTCAAGGACGACACACAGCAGTCATTTAGGTTGTGGATGGTTTGAGGTGTTACTATGGTTGTTGGACATCTGTTATGGGTGTGACTTAAGTATGTAAATCCAGGAGTGGTAACCTCTATGTGGGTAGTATGTGTGTACTCTGTGGTGTTGTCAGTCACTGTGCATTGGTAATGTGTTTGAGTGCATTGTCACAGTGTCATACATGTCACTGTGTCCTTCTCCATATCTGTAGCTGTCATGTGAGGTACATACCGTGGCAGCCATTGTGTGGTGTGGAGGGGTACACTGACCTACATGTCCATAGCTGACACACCATGTCTGCTGACACATACCATGTGCAGGTATTCCAGGAATAGTGTGCCACTGTGACTATCATTGGGGGGACTATTGTACACATTTATGACCCTGTTCATCCCTGACCCATGCAGTGGTGGGCAGCCACTCACATATCTGGTGGTTACTGGTGTAGGTGATTTGAAATGGGGTATGGTACTCCAGTTTCGACACTGGTGTTCACTCCATGCCTTTGTCACCAGGCACCTGTTGCAATACATCTGTACACATGTGCCTCACTCAGAATATATATACATCTCTCTCTATATATATATATATATACATATGTATATAAATATATATATATATATATATATATATATATATATATATATATATATATATATATATATATATATATATATATATATATATATATATATATATATATATGTCTATATATATATATATATATATATATATATATATGTCTATATATATATATATATATATGTCTGTATACATATACACATATATATATATTGATGTACATATATTGCTATAGATATGGAGGGAGGGGGGTGTGACAGAGATGGGGTGAGAGTGACAGATGGGGTGGGACAGGGGGTGTTTGAGATCGTTATATACAGTCATATCTGTAGATAGTCAGATCTGTCTGTCTATGTATATGTATCTACATATATCTATATCTGTATGTGTGTATTACATATATATGTTTCTACATATTCTATCTACATCTGTCTATGTATTCCTACATCCCTCTCTATGTATGTATACATATATGCATATTATATATATATATATATATATATATATATATATATATATATATATATATATATATATTGACATACATACGTATCCATATGATAGATAGGTATATCAACATGTCTGTTTACAAAACTGTATACACACACTAACATACTGCTAAACATACATAACTGTGAAACCTACTTTGTACATTGCACTACAACCTACATTCAACCTACATTGATATGTGCACATAGATGCCCTCACATACATATGTATGTACAGCCTTCACTGATAGTTGCTGCATGTTCCCTGCCCTATGCACATCTTCATATACATATGAATACAGACCAATGACACATATGGAGGGTTCTCAGTATGTAGACTTTTAAAGTACTACTTTACATTACCTGTGTTTGTCACAGCTGCTTGCGTTGCCATTTGGTTTGGTGTCCTGCTGCTGCTCCAGTTGGTAGTTGGCAGTTGGCAGCTTTCAAGTGGGTTTTGATGACTGTTTTTGTTTGTGTTTTTTTTTTTTTTTCTCTCTCTCTCTCTCTATCTCTCTCCCTACCTCCAGAGGGTGCAATTAAAGTATTGCATGTGTGGACTGGGAGTACAGCATGCTTTTGTAGGTATCTGCATATGTCCATGTGATGGCCTCTGCACCAATTGTTAGCCAGCATTTGCTAATTGCATGCAGCCAGTTGTGTACTGATTGCAGTTCTCACTGTGATTCCAGGACGGTGTTATAAAAAGGTATGTGTGATAGGCATAGCCCTTTCAGAGTTTAAGGGCAGGGACCATGCTGGTATGCTGTGGACACTGTTCTGTGAGTGTAAAGGTTAGTATCTCTCTCATATTTCAGGCTGTGTTGTAGATTATCATTTCTCCATTCATTTCTCCATTTTCCTGTACTAAGTGTGTATGTACACTGACACCTAAGACTACTAATACTGTTAATGTGGGTGTGTGTGCTTTCTTGTGGGACATGTGGTGTAACTGGTATATAGCAGTGGCTCTTGCACTTTGTTGCTATGGCTTCAAAATTTGCCCTTTACATTCACTACTTGTATGCCTGCTAGGTGTCTTGACTGTAGTGTGTTGCTGTGGCTTTCCTATTTTCCATATACATTCACACCTTGGAATGCTTGCTATATCTGCTAGGGTGTTACTGCATGCAGTGTGGTCTGGCCATGGTGTGGGCCTTGACATCTATTAAGGTATTGAGTATATAAATCCAAACGCTAGGAACACTCCACAATATAAAACAAATAACACACCAGTTCCTAAGGGCAAAAGCGGCCAGCACAGCACAAATTCAGTACTCAGTCATCAGGATAAACTGAAGAAATTTATTGTAAAACACAATAAAAATGTTAAGCGCTTTCATCACTCTATGACTTCATCAGAACAATGGTACTTACATTCAAAACCCATTTATATGCACTTCACATCACATGACACTCAGTTAATAAACCACCTGACGTAATTATTTCAATTAAAAAATTAAAAGTGCTGACCGCAATTTTCAAAAACCTTCATTCTCACTTCCCCAAAGATTTTTCTATAAACAACATACCTAGTATGCACTTAAAAATGCAGTACATGTAAAACCTCCTTGAATGTTACACGAATAAATAGTGTACATGTCCTTAATTCATGTCTTGTTAATAAACATACACTTGTCATAACAGACTCGAATGCATTGTGTGTTAATTACATATACCCTAAGTTACCCAGAGTTGTCCAATATAGGTTTGATGGCAATATGGTTGTTTATTCCTGGGTACACAGAGGCATTAAGTCTAATTTGCCACCTAACTTCCTTGTCACTAACTACCTTTTTAATATCACCCCCTCTCACATTACCCTTGACCAGTTCCAATATACCAAATTTAAATGTCGAGCATTCCTTACTATTTTTCAGGTGCTTCCAAAGGGCATTATTCTCATCATTTTTCCTGATGCTGTAGTAGTGATCATAGATTCTATTACGCAAACACCTTATTGTTTTGCCTAGGTAATAGCAGGGACAGTGTGTGCACATAGCCAGATATACTAGATTTTTTGTCCTACAATTCCCCCTACAAAAAACAATTTTAGCTTTATTGTAATTTTGTAAAGTAATAGTTGTACCATCAAAGATGTATTGACATTGCTGGCAGGTGCCACATTTTTTAGTTCCAACACAATCACTACCTTTGTTTGAATCATATTTCCTTTCCAACAATAGTTTCATGTTGGAACCATTCTTGTAAACAAAGTTGGGCACTTTCCCCACAACTCTCAATACATCACTGTCTGCCTTTAAAACTGTCCAGTTTCTCTGAACAATATCTTTAATGTCCCTACTATGTGATGAGTGCTGTATAATACATGCCCTCTTAAATTTACTAATGTCAGCATCAGTGTTAGTTGAAGCAATATCTGGTCCTTTGTCTAGGCCAAGCCTTGATCCTAATAAAGGCTTGTACTTAATTCCCCATTCCTTCCTCACATACTCACTAACATCAACTATCATATCCATTGGGTAACCCCTCTTACTAAAAAAATTTTTTACCTTCCTCAATTCCAACTCCAGGTCATTGGCATTAGACGTCATCCGGGCCACCCGGATACATTGCCCTTTTATAATATTCCTTTTCTGGGCCCAAGGATGGTTACTGGAAAAATGCAAATAGGAATTACAAAAGGATTTTTCCTATATATATTTGACTTGAATTTCCCATCCTGTATAGTAATTCTCACATTCAGATAGGGAATAGTTACCTTGTCCTTATTGAAGGTGAATTTAAAATTCTCACTGCAGGAGTTAAGGTAGCCACAAAACTTATCTAACTCCTCACTATTACCCTTCCAAAGTAAAAAAATATCGTCCAAAAAACGAAGGTAGCAGGTGACATACTTGTACCATTCAGATTTAAAAATAAACTCCTTTTCCCAATCAAAAAACACCAAATTAGCGTATATGGGGGCACAAGCTGCCCCCATCGCTACTCCCTTTATCTGCTGGTGGTATTCTCCTTCGTAATATATATAATTATGTGCCAAAACAGTCTCCATAAACTCCAAAATCAATATATTTTTTTGTCTCCAGGTGTCATTCCTAGACTATAAACGCTCTCGTGAAATCTAGCCAAACCTTCCTCTTTGGGTATGTTAGAAAATAGATCAATGACGTCAATAGTCACCAAACATTCAACCCCTTCAGCCAACCCTGGTTGCAATCTACCAAGGAAGTCCCAAGAATCACATACAAAGTGGGGGATTTTCCTTAATGTAGGTTTGAGCCATTTGTCTATAACCCTACCAAAGGGAAAGGTCTTAGCCTGACTCCCCGAAATGATAGGCCTAAATGGTGGGTCATTAATGTCCTTATGGACTTTTGGAATACCTACAATGGTTCCTATGATGGGGTTCTCAACTTTCAGAAACTTATATAAATCTATTCCGATTCTTTCTTCCAATAATAAGTCCTCTAAAAACATGTCCACCTTATGATACCCTATGTGGACTTCATTCCTAGAAGAAATCAGATATTTTCCAGAGTTTAACAACAAACCCATAATTTTGTTTTTGTAATCGCTTGCTTGATATAGCAATACCCCGCCCCCCTTGTCCAGTTTCATAATCCAAATCTTTTGGTCCTCCTGCAATTCTTTCAGTATACCATGTTCTTCCTTAGTTAAATTTAACCTCATACTGTTCTTACTTCGTTTGCTGTACTTGTATAAATCACTTATGACAAGTTTCTCAAAAGTATCCAGCAAGCTATTCAGGGGTGGCTTGTATGTGCTGTTGGTCCCAAACTCTTTATGTATATTGTGTGTGCCATCATATTTCACACTTAGGTTGAGTTTTCTTACATATTTCTTTATATCAACTATGCTATCTACTAAATTAAATGTCCCATGGGGTATAAACTTCATCCCCTTAGACAAAAGTGTAAAATGTTCTTTCTTAAGTTCCACATCGGTGTAATTGTATATATAAAAGTTGTCATAAGAAGTAATAATTTCGTTAACCTTAACAATCACAGGGGAAAGATCCATTGGGACAGGTTTGGGTATACTATTTACCCTCTCCCCATTCTCCCCGCATAGCCTTCCCTTCCTTGATGATACCTCCTTTGGTCCCCCTCCCTGTCCTGTTCTCTCTCTAAAAAATCCTGATTATATGGTTGATTCTCATAGTTGTTAAACTCATTGTGATTACCCCTATATTGATTGTACGTCCTAGGTCTCTGGTTGTTGCTAAAATCTCCCCTACATTTCCCCTTCCCTTTGGATGTTTTGTACTTGTCATATTGATTGTTATTATGACTCTTCTCCCACCTATATACATCGCCCTTTTTGTACTGCTCCAAATCACGGTTCAACTTATTGCATTTGCGTTCGAATTGCTTATCTATAACTCCAGCTACCCAATTGAACCGTGATTCGGAATACATTTCATATTCATCATATAATAAATCGTGTACAATACTATTGTTAAGTTCATCCAATTCAGTCAACAACATACATATACGTTGGTCATTACACTCAATAATAAATTTTATAAAAGAAAAACCGAAACCATCAAATAGTTTCTTTTTTACTATTTTCATCCAGTATAACCCCCATAGGGATCTTAAAGAACCTGAGCCCCATGGGTACAACACCCTTGTCAAGACATTTCTTTAAATAATTGTTGTCCAGTTGAAGGCTTTTTAAAACCTTAAGCTTTTTGCCAAACAGAAAAATAGTGTCTTTCAAACTCTGTTCATCGTATTCACCTTCGTTGCTATTGTTTCTGACTACACACCTCCCAGTATCCCCAAACTCGTGTTGACCCTCCAAAAAAGTGTTGTAATTGAAACGCCTCTCCCCATGAGTGGGGTTAATAGGTGGCTGTTTAACAGTACCTTTATCTTTTCCATACGCTACAAATGCATATGTTTTCTTCGAAACAGTTCTTTTTGGCCTCGCTCCCGAAAGATTTAATTCCCCTTCTGATCCGTTCCTACTGGCACCCAAAGGATTTTTTGCCTGTCCAATATCCACAGAACGTGACCTATTAGAAGCTGGTTTATCTGTCGGATTACCTTCCGAGCGAGCGCCATGTTGCTCCTCACATCCGTCTCATCGACTCCCTCCACGTGTTGACGTCACAGGTTTGGCGTTCTCTACTGTCGAGTTTGGTTGAGACATCATATCAAGCAGTCTCGTCAGTTCACCACACATGATGGCCATTTCAGACTGCAAGCCCCTTATCTCATCTTCTCTAGGGGAAAAAATCGAAGGTAGTTCATCAAGCGAGTCCATACTCGCTCCACCACTAGATAAATCCAAACGCTAGGAACAGTCCACAATATAAAACAAATAACACACCAGTTCCTAAGGGCAAAAGTGCCCAGCACAGCACAAATTCAGTACTCATTCGTCAGGATAAAACTGAAGAAATTTATTGTAAAACACAATAAAAACGTTAAGCACTTTCATCACTCTATGACTTCATCAGAACAATGGTACTTACATTCAAAACCCATTTATATGCACTTCACATCACATGACACTCAGTTAATAAACCACCTGACGTAATTATTTCAATTAAAAAATTAAAAGTGCTGACCGCAATTTTCAAAAACCTTCATTCTCACTTCCCCAAAGATTTGTCTATAAACAACATACCTAGTATGCACTTAAAAATGCAGTACATGTAAAAACTCCTTGAATGTTACACGAATAAATAGTGTACATGTCCTTAATTCATGTCTTGTTAATAAACATACACTTGTCATAACAAACTCGAATGCATTTCGTGTTAATTACATATACCCTAAGTTACCCAGAGTTGTCCAATATAGGTTTGATGGAAATATGGTCGTTTATTCCCGGGTACACAGAGGCATTAAGTCTAATTTGCCACCTATCCTTGTCACTAACTACCTTTTTAATATCACCCCCTCTCACATTACCCTTGACCAGTTCCAATATACCAAATTTAAATGTCGAGCATTCCTTACTATTTTTCAGGTGCTTCCAAATGGCATTATTCTCATCATTTTTCCTGATGCTGTAGTAGTGATCATAGATTCTATTACGCAAACACCTTATTGTTTTGCCTAGGTAATAGCAGGGACAGTGTGTACACATAGCCAGATATACTAGATTTTTTGTCCTACAATTCTCCCTACAAAAAACAATTTTAGCTTTATTGTAATTTTGTAAGGTAACAGTTGTACCATCAAAGATATATTGGCATTGCTGGCATGTGCCACATTTTTTAGTTCCAACACTATCACTACCTTTGTTTGAAACATATTTCCTTTCCAACAATAGTTTCATGTTGGAACCGTTCTTGTAGACAAAGTTGGGTTCTTTCCCCACAACTCTCAATACATCACTGTCTGCTTTTAAAACTGTCCAGTTTCTCTGAACAATATCTTTTATGTCCCTACTGTGTGATGAATGCTGAATAATACATGCCCTCTTAAATTTACTAATGTCAGCATCAGTGTTAGTTGAAGCAATATCTGGTCCTTTGTTTAAGCCAAGCCTTGATCCTAATAAAGCCTTGTACTTAATTCCCCATTCCTTCCTCACATATTCACTAACATCTACTATCATATCCATTGGGTAACCCCTCTCACTAAAAAAATTTTTTACCTTTCTCAATTCCAACTCCAGGTCATTGGCATTAGACGTCATCCGGGCCACCCGGATACATTGCCCTTTTATAATATTCCTTTTCTGGGCCCTGGGATGGTTACTGGAAAAATGCAAATAGGAATTACTAAAAGTATTTTTCCTATATATATTTGACTTGAATTTCCCATCCTGTATAGTAATTCTCACATCCAGATAGGGAATAGTTACCTTGTCCTTATTGAAGGTGAATTTAAAATTCTCACTGCAGGAGTTAAGGTAGCCACAAAACTTATCTAACTCCTCACTATTACCCTTCCAAAGTAAAAAAATATCGTCCAAAAAACGAAGGTAGCAGGTGACATACTTGTACCATTCAGATTTAAAAACAAACTCCTTTTCCCAATCAAAAACCACCAAATTAGCGTATATGGGGGCACAAGCTGCCCCCATCACTATTCCCTTTATCTGCTGGTGGTATTCTCCTTCGTAATATATATAATTATGTGCCAAAACAGTCTCCATAAACTCCAAAATCAATATATTTTTGTCTCCGGGTGTCATTCCTAGACTATAAATGCTCTCGTGAAATCTAGCCAAACCTTCCTCTTTGGGTATGTTAGAAAATAGATCAATGATGTCAATAGTCACCAACCATTCAACCCCTTCAGCCAACCCTGGTTGCAATCTACCAAGGAAGTCCCAAGAATCACATACCAAGTGGGGGATTTTCCTTAACGTGGGTTTGAGCCATTTGTCTATACCCTACCAAAGAGAAAGGTCTTAGCCTGACTCCCCGAAATGATAGGCCTAAATGGTGGGTCATTAATGTCCTTATAGACTTTTGGAATACCTACAATGGTTCCTATGATGGGGTTCTCAACTTTCAGAAACTTATATAAATCTATTCCGATTCTTTCTTCCAATAATAAGTCCTCTAAAAACATGTCCACCTTATGATACCCTATGTGGACTTCATTCCTAGAAGAAATCAGATATTTTCCAGAGTTTAACAACAAACCCATAATTTTGTTTTTGTAATCGCTTGCTTGATATAGCAATACCCCGCCCCCCTTGTCCAGTTTCATAATCCAAATCTTTTGGTCCTCCTGTAATTCTTTCAGTATGCCACGTTCTTCCTTAGTTAAATTAAACCTCATACTGTTCTTACTTCGTTTGCTGTACTTGTATAAATCACTTATGACAAGTTTCTCAAAAGTATCCAGCAAGCTATTCAGGGGTGGCGTGTATGTGCTGTTGGTCCCAAACTCTTTATGTATATTGTGTGTACCATCATATTTCACACTTAGGTTGAGTTTTCTTACATATTTCTTTATATCAACTATGCTATCTACCAAATTAAATGTCCCATGGGGTATAAACTTCATCCCCTTAGACAAAAGTGTAAAATGTTCTTTCTTAAGTTCCACATCGGTGTAATTGTATACAACAAAGTTGTCATACAAACTTATAATTTCATTAACCTTAACAATCTCAGGGGAAAGATCCATTGGGACAGGTTTGGGTATACTATTTGCCCTCTCCCCGTTCTCCCCACATAGCCTTCCCTTCCTTGATGATACCTCCTTTGGTCCCCCTCCCTGTCCTGTTCTCTCTCTAAAAAATCCTGATTATATGGTTGATTTTCATAGTTGTTAAACTCATTGTGATTACCCCTATATTGATTGTATGTCCTAGGTCTCTGGTTGTTGCTAAAATCTCCCCTAAATTTCCCCTTCCCTTTGGATGTTTTGTACTTGTCATATTGATTGTTATTATGACTCTTCTCCCACCTATATACATCGCCCTTTTTGTACTGCTCCAAATCACGGTTCAACTTATTGCATTTGCGTTTGAATTGCTTATCTATAACTCCAGCTACCCAATTGAACTGTGATTCGGAATACATTTCATATTCATCATATAATAAATCGTGTACAATACTATTGTTAAATTCATCCAATTCAGTCAACAACATACATATACGTTGGTCATTACACTCAATAATAAATTTTATAAAAGAAAAACCGAAACCATCAAATAGTTTGCAACATTCTTTTTTACTATTTTCATCCAGTATAACCCCCATAGGGATCTTAAAGAACCTGAGCCCCATGGGTACAACACCCTTGTCAAGACATTTCTTTAAATAATTGTTGTCCAGTTGAAGGCTTTTTAAAACCTTAAGCTTTTTGCCAAACAGAAAAATAGAGTCTTTCAAACTCTGTTCACCGTATTCACCTTCTTTGCTATTGTTTCTGACTACACACCTCCCAGTATCCCCAAACTCATGTTGACCCTCCAAAAAAGTGTTGTAATTGAAACGCCTCTCCCCATGAGTGGGGTTAATAGGTGGCTGTTTAACAATACCTTTATCTTTTCCATACGCTGCAAATGCATATGTTTTCTTCGGAACAGTTCTTTTTGGCCTCGCTCCCGAAAGATTTAATTCCCCTTCCGATCCATTCCTACTGGCACCCAAAGGATTTTTTGCCTGTCCAATATCCATGGAACGCGACCTATTAGAAGCTGGTTTATCTGTCGGATTACCTTCCGGGCGAGCGCCATGTTGCTCCTCACATCCCTCTCGTCGACTCCCTCCACGTGTTGACGTCACAGGTTTGGCGTTCTCTACTGTCGAGTTTGGTTGAGACATCATCTCAACCAGTCTCATCAGTTCACCACGCATGATGGCCATTTCAGACTGCAAGCCCCTTATCTCATCTCGTCTAGGGGAAAAAATCGAAGGTAGTTCATTAAGCGAGTCCATACTCGCTCCACCACTAGATAAATCCAAATGCTAGGAACAGTCCACAATATAAAACAAATAACACACCAGTTTCTAAGGGCAAAAGCGCCCAGCACAGCACAAATTCAGTACTCAGTCATCAGGATAAAACTGAAGAAATTTATTGTAAAACACAATAAAAACGTTAAGCACTTTCATCACTCTATGACTTCATCAGAACAATGGTACTTACATTCAAAACCCATTTATATGCACTTCACATCACATGACACTCAGTTAATAAACCACCTGACGTAATTATTTCAATTAAAAAATTAAAAGTGCTGACTGCAATTTTCAAAAACCTTCATTCAGAGGGGGTGGGACAGGGGGTGTGTGAGATCGTTATATACAGTCATATCTGAAGATAGTCAGATCGGTCTGTCTATGTATATGTATCTACATATATCTATATCTGTATGTGTGTATTACATATATATGTTTCTACATATTCTGTCTACATCTGTCTATGTATTCCTACATCCCTCTCTATGTATGTATACATATATGCATATTATATATACATATATCTATATATATATATATATATATATATATATATATATATATATATATACATACATACATACATATATTGACATACATACGTATCCATATGATAGGTATATCAACATGTCTGTTTACAAAACTGTATACACGCACTAACATACTGCTAAACATACATAACTGTGAAACCTACTTTGTACATTGCACTACAACCTACATTCAACCTACATTGATATGTGCACATAGATGCCCTCACATACATATGTATGTACAGCCTTCACTGATAGTTGCTGCATGTCCCCTGCCCTATGCACATCTTCATATACATATGAATACAGACCAATGACACATATGGAGGGTTCACAGTATGTAGACTTTTAAAGTACTACTTTACATTACCTGTGTTTGTCACAGCTGCTTGCGTTGCCGTTTGGTTTGGTGTCCTGCTGCTGCTCCAGTTGGCAGTTGGTAGCTTTCGAGTGGGTTTTGATGACTGTTTTTGTTTGTGTATGTTTTTTTTTTTTTTTTCTCTCTATCTCTCTCTCAACCTCCACAGGGTGCAATGAAAGTATTGCATGTGTGGACTGGGAGTACAGCATGCTTTTGTAGGTATCTGAATATGTCCATGTGATGGCCTCTGCACCAATTGTTAGCCAGCATTTGCTAATTGCATGCAGCCAGTTGTGTACTGATTGCAGTTCTCACTGTGATTCCAGGACGGTGTTATAAAAAGGTATGTGAGATAGGCATAGCCCTTTCAGAGTTTAAGGGCAGGGACCATGCTGGTATGCTGTGGACACTGTTCTGTGAGTGTAAAGGTTAGTATCTCTCTCATATTTCCGGCTGTGTTGTAGATTATCATTTCTCCATTCATTTCTCCAGTTTCCTGTACTAAGTTTGCAGGTACACTGACACCTAAGACTACTACTACTGTTAATGTGGGTGTGTGTGCTTTCCTGTGGGACATGTGGTGTAACTGGTATATAGCAGTGGCTCTTGCACTTTGTTGCTATGGCTTCAATATTTGCCCTTTACATTCACTACTTGTATGCCTGCTAGCTGTCTTGACTGTAGTGTGTTGCTGTGGCTTTCCTATTTTCCATATACATTCACACCTTGGAATGCTTGCTATATCTGCTAGGGTGTTACTGCATGCAGTGTGGTCTGGCCATGGTGTGGGCCTTGACATCTATTAGGGTATTGAGTATGCTGCTGAGCAGGCCCCAGAGACTCTCAGGTGCATCTTTTATCTGCCTCATGGAATGGTACATATCAGTGCGGTACACCCATTAAATTGCCTGGTATTCTGCAGTTGTGACTGTGGGTTAGCATGAGCATATGTATTACTACACTATTTCCGACGTGCAAGTGGTGCATACTTTCAGTACTTCATAGTTACCATTGCATGTTTTGTAACACCTTTCTGCCTACTGTTTGTACATTTCACAGGGAGTCTGTGGGGCATCCCTGTAACTCAGTCACTATTGCTATGTCTAAGCTCTTAACTATTCAAATATGGCAGTGTCAGACCTCTCAAGTGTACAGATATTTGCAAGTTGTCCACATTTTTGCCTCATATTTTGGTCCATATCTCATAAACAGCTTTTTCTGGGATATCACTCTGAGCTCACAGACTATAGTGACAAACATTTCAGTTTCAGACTTCATACCCTACCAAACATCCAACATAATGCAAAACCTGTTACTCTCTCTCAACTGTCTAAGTTTGTTGGAGCAATATTTGGAATGTGTCCCTGTTTTTGGGCCTTTGCTCCACATTTTTTATTACTTAGTCCGGATGTGTTCCTGTAAGAGGTTGTGGGGTATGGGCAGTGATTATCCTGCTGTGAGTATGTGTGTGGCTTGCAAGGTGCTACAGTGACATTATTACCTACTAGCTACCAACTAGCATGGCTGTTTCTGTTCACACACTACTATTATAGAAATCCACTACATTTGACAGTAAATATACATGACATGCTTTGTGTACTACACATCCTGTATTCCCTTTACATTCATTCCTACTATTACATAGTTTCATAGTTTCATAGTATAATACTAGGCTATCTGCCCTGGGGCATCTGTAAGCCTAGCCATAGTGATCTGGCTTTTGCCACCCCATGAAATGGTACAAAAAGATACAGAATAAATATAGAATACTGTGCCTCTGTCTAGTAGTGACACAATGAAGGTTGAGGTCCCCTTATATAATAGAATTAGTTTACTGTGCCCCTGTCTAGCAGTGACCCAGATGTGACCCCTGGGGTAAATTTTCGATCTCCCATCCACTCATCAAGATTTCTCTTGATATATAACATGATATATTTATTGTAGCACAATGTTCTTATATAACAGTCATGGCTTAGTGGTAAGTCATGCAGACTACTGTTTCCAAGGTCCTGTGTTCGGGACTGACAGTGGGATTTTATTTTGCTTTTGAGCAGACTACAGGCCTTGTCATTCAGAGTGACTAAGGCACTTTTAAGCAGTTGTAACTGGGTTCGCGCTGGTTTGCGTGGAGCTCACGCATGCGCACTGGCGTTCAGCTCTGCGCACACCCGCTTACAACTGCTTAAAAGTGCTTACTCTTGCTCACACCCGCGCTAATTTCTTTGAAAGAAATGAAAATGGGGAGATAGGAAAGTGGTGAAAAAGGGGTCACAAAGAGGGTAAGACAGTAGGGAAACAAGCTCAGGTTTTGCAGGAGGGATGTAGGTAAGGCCAATAGCTGCCCATTTCTTCATCAGCAACAGCTGTGCATATGTTTGTAATTTGGTGTGACATTTGAAACCTTCCACCCCTGAGAGAGGTGTACGGACAACAATAATACTTGGTGTACAGCCAATTGTAATTGACAGTTTCCATGTCCAGCAGACATGTGTGCGAAATGGGCAGCTATGTATGGGGCATAATTTTTTTGTGGGTACAGAGTGCCCTTTTTTTTTTTTTTTTTTCAGGTGAGAGTGGTATGTCAGGTACAGGAAGTCGGTATAGCTGGGGAGGTAGGTTGGGAAGGTTAACAGGCAGGACAAACAAGACATATACCGGGGTGGTGTATGACACATGTGGGGGGGTTACACAATTGACGGGGACGGATGTTTGAATATCTAGAGCCCATGAGCCCACAGATGGCAACAGTGGAACTGATATCCCCACTCATGGGCAGTTGCCACTGTGCCTTCACGGCCCAGGACGGGGCTGTGCTGGGGGCTGGGCCAGGCAGCAGACACACCCATTAGTTGTGCCACCTGTGCCTCAAGCTGGCGTAGGGGCCCAAGAACAGCTTCCCGGATATCCCTACGCACCACAGTCCGGACACTATGGAGGGTGAGTGGATGTTCTTCTCCGGCCACACTTGCAGAGGGGGGATGAGCCCCATCCCCTGCAGCGCTTCCACCCGCAGGAGGCACAGGGCCACCAGAGGAGGGTCCGGCCTGGGCACTACTGCCAATTGCACTCGCCAGCTGAGGAGGGAGAAGTGGGTCCGCTGGAACCCGCCTTCCCTGTCGTCCTATGTTTTGCATTATGTCATGACAGTTTGGGTTAGTAACGTACAATACCATTCACAATTAGTTGTAACAGCATGCATTAGTATTCCCATTAACCAAACACCCAGATATTCAAACCATTGAACAGCAAGCATAACACATGCATATTTTGAACAGCAATACACAGTCCAACAACATGCATGGTTGATTGATGGCAACAGGCCATCAGGTTTGGATGTATGAACAGGGCAGATGCATCAACGTACATGCAAATATGTATGAACCAACAGGACAAATGTCCAGGGGTGTTAATTGTGATTGCACATACCAATTTCACGTGGAATGGATTATATGTGGTAAAGGGTAGGCTGAAGAAAATTTAATTAACAACTTCAAATACCAATACATATGCTGTACATTTCTAATAGCTGCAGATATATACACACTACAGTTCTGCTTACAGTTTCCAATGTGATAACTACTTCAAGTTGGTGATAGGAATGTTACTGCTACATCAATATACATTTTCATTTTTATTCATACACATTCATATCTGGCTCTGTTCAGCTACATCATCCTGCTACATTTGCTTTATATAGCTATAGACAACTGTGGATGTTTGGTATTTCAGACAACCATACTATCTGTATATTGCAGACTGAGAGCAACATATCCAGATTTTGGGATACACATTCCAGCTGCGGTAACATTTTCAACACATGTTACTGTTTGGTTCTGCTTGTCACATTCATTTCATTCTGTACTGACTGCAGTATACTTTATTCAGGAGTTATTACTACTTTACTGGTGGATTCATAACTCTTTCTCACACTCTCTCACTTGTTTTATTTTTACAGTTCAGGATGGTACTTGATTCTAGGCTTTATTGACATGTTTTACCTGTAGTTATAACAATCCTTTCCAACAGTCTCACTTCTGTCATGTTTCTGTATTTCAACAGGGATATATTTCACACATATGTTTTACTCAGCTTCTGCAGCTGGACTTTTCAGCCTGCTGCAGGTTATGTACTATTATATTACAGGTGGGACATCTTTATTTCAGACTTGTTTAATTTTTCTGTTTGGATTACAGACTGCATCACACTTTTGTAATCAAGCAATACTTGCAAACCCTCTTACACTGTTACTTGCACATTTTATTAATTAGTGACTACACTGCACTCTTTTGCTAACTGTCAAACTTATATATTTATTTACAGTTATAGGGAGAGGATTACTGACCTGCCTGGTGGAACAACCGTGCCAGCCTATCACCATAGTCTCTACGGTTCACAGAACGGACACCTGCAGCTGTAATATAAATAAAGTAATATTGGAATACACATCTCCATAATATCGGCTAGGTTAATTTCTTACATCAATAATTACATGTAACTTACTCAGTAGTGGGGCATTGGGCATTTGCCGGGCCTCCTGGATCCAACGGTTCAGTT